>NC_018326.1:547647-629535 GCF_000234665.1 Leishmania mexicana MHOM/GT/2001/U1103
CTGGGGCCCGCGCTGTGCCTCAGCCAGCAGCTGGCGGAGCGCAATCATCTCCGCCTCCTGCTCCGCCACCTGGTCCCGCAGCGCCTGCACAGTGGCGCCGCTCTCGAGGGACCGAGCACCGGCCACTGGGGCCCCGCGCTGTGCCTCAGCCAGCAGCTGGCGGAGCTCAGCTACCTCCGCCTCCTGCTCCGCCATCTGGTCCCGCAGCGCCTGCACAGTGGCGCCGCTCTCGAGGGACCGAGCACCGGCCACTGGGGCCCCGCGCTGTGCCTCAGCCAGCAGCTGGCGGAGCTCAGCTACCTCCGCCTCCTGCTCCGCCATCTGGTCCCGCAGCGCCTGCACAGTGGCGCCGCTCTCGAGGGACCGAGCACCGGCCACTGGGGCCCCGCGCTGTGGCTCAGCCAGCAGCTGGCGGAGCTCAGCTACCTCCGCCTCCTGCTCCGCCATCTGGTCCCGCAGCGCCTGCACAGTGGCGCCGCTCTCGAGGGACCGAGCACCGGCCACTGGGGCCCCGCGCTGTGCCTCAGCCAGCAGCTGGCGGAGCTCAGCTACCTCCGCCTCCTGCTCCGCCATCTGGTCCCGCAGCGCCTGCACAGTGGCGCCACTCTCGAGGGACCGAGCAGCGGCCACTGGGGCCCCGCGCTGTGCCTCAGCCAGCAGCTGGCGGAGCGCAATCATCTCCGCCTCCTGCTCCGCCATCTGGTCCCGCAGCGCCTGCACAGTGGCGCCGCTGTCGCGCTGTCGGGCGCCGGCGGCCTGAGCCTCGCGCTGTGCCTCAGCCAGCAGCTGGCGGAGCGCAATCATCTCCGCCTCCTGCTCCGCCACCTGGTCCCGCAGCGCCTGCACAGTGGCGCCGCTCTCGAGGGACCGAGCACCGGCCACTGGGGCCCCGCGCTGTGCCTCAGCCAGCAGCTGGCGGAGCGCAATCATCTCCGCCTCCTGCTCCGCCACCTGGTCCCGCAGCGCCTGCACAGTGGCGCCACTCTCGAGGGACCGAGCACCGGCCACTGGGGCCCCGCGCTGTGCCTCAGCCAGCAGCTGGCGGAGCGCAATCATCTCCGCCTCCTGCTCCGCCACCTGGTCCCGCAGCGCCTGCACAGTGGCGCCGCTCTCGAGGGACCGAGCAGCGGCCACTGGGGCCCCGCGCTGTGCCTCAGCCAGCAGCTGGCGGAGCTCAGCTACCTCCGCCTCCTGCTCCGCCATCTGGTCCCGCAGCGCCTGCACAGTGGCGCCACTCTCGAGGGACCGAGCACCGGCCACTGGGGCCCCGCGCTGTGCCTCAGCCAGCAGCTGGCGGAGCTCAGCTACCTCCGCCTCCTGCTCCGCCATCTGGTCCCGCAGCGCCTGCACAGTGGCGCCACTCTCGAGGGACCGAGCACCGGCCACTGGGGCCCCGCGCTGTGCCTCAGCCAGCAGCTGGCGGAGCGCAATCATCTCCGCCTCCTGCTCCGCCACCTGGTCCCGCAGCGCCTGCACAGTGGCGCCACTCTCGAGGGACCGAGCACCGGCCACTGGGGCCCCGCGCTGTGCCTCAGCCAGCAGCTGGCGGAGCGCAATCATCTCCGCCTCCTGCTCCGCCACCTGGTCCCGCAGCGCCTGCACAGTGGCGCCACTCTCGAGGGACCGAGCACCGGCCACTGGGGCCCCGCGCTGTGCCTCAGCCAGCAGCTGGCGGAGCGCAATCATCTCCGCCTCCTGCTCCGCCACCTGGTCCCGCAGCGCCTGCACAGTGGCGCCGCTCTCGAGGGACCGAGCAGCGGCCACTGGGGCCCCGCGCTGTGCCTCAGCCAGCAGCTGGCGGAGCTCAGCTACCTCCGCCTCCTGCTCCGCCATCTGGTCCCGCAGCGCCTGCACAGTGGCGCCGCTGTCGCGCTGTCGGGCGCCGGCGGCCTGAGCCTCGCGCTGTGCCTCAGCCAGCAGCTGGCGGAGCGCAATCATCTCCGCCTCCTGCTCCCCCACCTGGTCCCGCAGCGCCTGCACAGTGGCGCCACTCTCGAGGGACCGAGCAGCGGCCACTGGGGCCCCGCGCTGTGCCTCAGCCAGCAGCTGGCGGAGCGCAATCATCTCCGCCTCCTGCTCCGCCATCTGGTCCCGCAGCGCCTGCACAGTGGCGCCGCTGTCGCGCTGTCGGCCGCCGGCGGCCTGAGCCTCGCGCTGTGCCTCAGCCAGCAGCTGGCGGAGCGCAATCATCTCCGCCTCCTGCTCCGCCATCTGGTCCCGCAGCGCCTGCACAGTGGCGCCGCTGTCGCGCTGTCGGGCGCCGGCGGCCTGAGCCTCGCGCTGTGCCTCAGCCAGCAGCTGGCGGAGCGCAATCATCTCCGCCTCCTGCTCCGCCACCTGGTCCCGCAGCGCCTGCACAGTGGCGCCGCTCTCGAGGGACCGAGCAGCGGCCACTGGGGCCCCGCGCTGTGCCTCAGCCAGCAGCTGGCGGAGCGCAATCATCTCCGCCTCCTGCTCCGCCATCTGGTCCCGCAGCGCCTGCACAGTGGCGCCGCTGTCGCGCTGTCGGCCGCCGGCGGCCTGAGCCTCGCGCTGTGCCTCAGCCAGCAGCTGGCGGAGCGCAATCATCTCCGCCTCCTGCTCCGCCATCTGGTCCCGCAGCGCCTGCACAGTGGCGCCGCTGTCGCGCTGTCGGGCGCCGGCGGCCTGAGCCTCGCGCTGTGCCTCAGCCAGCAGCTGGCGGAGCGCAATCATCTCCGCCTCCTGCTCCGCCACCTGGTCCCGCAGCGCCTGCACAGTGGCGCCGCTCTCGAGGGACCGAGCACCGGCCACTGGGGCCCCGCGCTGTGCCTCAGCCAGCAGCTGGCGGAGCTCAGCTACCTCCGCCTCCTGCTCCGCCATCTGGTCCCGCAGCGCCTGCACAGTGGCGCCGCTCTCGAGGGACCGAGCACCGGCCACTGGGGCCCCGCGCTGTGCCTCAGCCAGCAGCTGGCGGAGCGCAATCATCTCCGCCTCCTGCTCCGCCACCTGGTCCCGCAGCGCCTGCACAGTGGCGCCGCTCTCGAGGAACCGAGCAGCGGCCACTGGGGCCCCGCGCTGTGCCTCAGCCAGCAGCTGGCGGAGCTCAGCTACCTCCGCCTCCTGCTCCGCCATCTGGTCCCGCAGCGCCTGCACAGTGGCGCCGCTCTCGAGGGACCGAGCACCGGCCACTGGGGCCCCGCGCTGTGCCTCAGCCAGCAGCTGGCGGAGCGCAATCATCTCCGCCTCCTGCTCCGCCACCTGGTCCCGCAGCGCCTGCACAGTGGCGCCGCTCTCGAGGGACCGAGCACCGGCCACTGGGGCCCCGCGCTGTGCCTCAGCCAGCAGCTGGCGGAGCGCAATCATCTCCGCCTCCTGCTCCGCCACCTGGTCCCGCAGCGCCTGCACAGTGGCGCCGCTCTCGAGGGACCGAGCACCGGCCACTGGGGCCCCGCGCTGTGCCTCAGCCAGCAGCTGGCGGAGCTCAGCTACCTCCGCCTCCTGCTCCGCCATCTGGTCCCGCAGCGCCTGCACAGTGGCGCCACTCTCGAGGGACCGAGCACCGGCCACTGGGGCCCCGCGCTGTGCCTCAGCCAGCAGCTGGCGGAGCTCAGCTACCTCCGCCTCCTGCTCCGCCATCTGGTCCCGCAGCGCCTGCACAGTGGCGCCGCTCTCGAGGGACCGAGCACCGGCCACTGGGGCCCCGCGCTGTGCCTCAGCCAGCAGCTGGCGGAGCGCAATCATCTCCGCCTCCTGCTCCGCCATCTGGTCCCGCAGCGCCTGCACAGTGGCGCCGCTGTCGCGCTGTCGGGCGCCGGCGGCCTGAGCCTCGCGCTGTGCCTCAGCCAGCAGCTGGCGGAGCTCAGCTACCTCCGCCTCCTGCTCCGCCATCTGGTCCCGCAGCGCCTGCACAGTGGCGCCACTCTCGAGGGACCGAGCACCGGCCACTGGGGCCCCGCGCTGTGCCTCAGCCAGCAGCTGGCGGAGCGCAATCATCTCCGCCTCCTGCTCCGCCACCTGGTCCCGCAGCGCCTGCACAGTGGCGCCGCTCTCGAGGGACCGAGCACCGGCCACTGGGGCCCCGCGCTGTGCCTCAGCCAGCAGCTGGCGGAGCGCAATCATCTCCGCCTCCTGCTCCGCCATCTGGTCCCGCAGCGCCTGCACAGTGGCGCCGCTGTCGCACTGTCGGGCGCCGGCGGCCTGAGCCTCGCGCTGTGCCTCAGCCAGCAGCTGGCGGAGCTCAGCTACCTCCGCCTCCTGCTCCGCCATCTGGTCCCGCAGCGCCTGCACAGTGGCGCCACTCTCGAGGGACCGAGCACCGGCCACTGGGGCCCCGCGCTGTGCCTCAGCCAGCAGCTGGCGGAGCTCAGCTACCTCCGCCTCCTGCTCCGCCATCTGGTCCCGCAGCGCCTGCACAGTGGCGCCGCTGTCGCGCTGTCGGGCGCCGGCGGCCTGAGCCTCGCGCTGTGCCTCAGCCAGCAGCTGGCGGAGCGCAATCATCTCCGCCTCCTGCTCCCCCACCTGGTCCCGCAGCGCCTGCACAGTGGCGCCACTCTCGAGGGACCGAGCAGCGGCCACTGGGGCCCCGCGCTGTGCCTCAGCCAGCAGCTGGCGGAGCGCAATCATCTCCGCCTCCTGCTCCGCCATCTGGTCCCGCAGCGCCTGCACAGTGGCGCCGCTGTCGCGCTGTCGGCCGCCGGCGGCCTGAGCCTCGCGCTGTGCCTCAGCCAGCAGCTGGCGGAGCGCAATCATCTCCGCCTCCTGCTCCGCCACCTGGTCCCGCAGCGCCTGCACAGTGGCGCCGCTCTCGAGGGACCGAGCACCGGCCACTGGGGCCCCGCGCTGTGCCTCAGCCAGCAGCTGGCGGAGCGCAATCATCTCCGCCTCCTGCTCCGCCACCTGGTCCCGCAGCGCCTGCACAGTGGCGCCGCTCTCGAGGGACCGAGCACCGGCCACTGGGGCCCCGCGCTGTGCCTCAGCCAGCAGCTGGCGGAGCTCAGCTACCTCCGCCTCCTGCTCCGCCATCTGGTCCCGCAGCGCCTGCACAGTGGCGCCGCTGTCGCGCTGTCGGGCGCCGGCGGCCTGAGCCTCGCGCTGTGCCTCAGCCAGCAGCTGGCGGAGCTCAGCTACTTCCGCCTCCTGCTGCGTTACCTGTCTCCGCAGGTCAGCCATCACTGCCTCCTGCTCTGCGATCTGGTCTTGTAGGGCTTTTAGGTCAGCGTGTGGGGAGCGATACTGATCAGGAAAGATTTTCTCATAGTGGCAAGGTTGGTGTAGTCCCCTTGCTTCGCCGGCGGCGCTCGGGGAAGCGTCGCTGTGTGGGTACCTGTGGACTACGTTTCTGCGGATGCGGTTCGGGGCATCGAGGGCGTTGGCGGTGGCATGTTCTGTTTCACGGGTGCGGGTTTCAAGAGATCGGAGTTGGTGCTTCGTAACGGCCTCCTGCTGTGGGATGCCGAGTTTGTCTGTGATGGTGCATGCATTCTGGGGAGCGGATGATGTCGTTGAGCTGGAGAAAAGGGTCTCGTCGCTGACGGAGATGTGCGGCGGTGGTGACGTGAAGGGATTATCGGTAGTACCACGAATGGGAATAGATGCGGAGTTGGCGCCGTTATTGCGCTGCTGCTGCAGAGACGGGAGACGCTGCAGTGCCTCCTCCTGATCCGCATACCTGTGCGGCAATTCCTCGTGCGCTAGATGCGTCTGTGCCCACCGGTCGTGGAGGGCGGTCACCGTCGGAGAATGCAGTGGCAACTCATGCATGTGTGCCCCTACAGCTGCACCGTAGACGTGGTGATATGATGATGTCGGTATCGACTGCGTCGGGGAGAGCGGCGGGGAGGGACCTGCAAAGCTGCTCTGTCGATCAGGCATCTGTGCCCAGAAGGCAGAGAAGGAAGACGGTGCCGCGCTGCCATCTCCAAAGGCGTTCTCCTGCGACGCTACCGTCATAGTGCCAGTGGACGCATGTGTGATAAGCGGCTGCGGGCAGGCGATGGGGTGCTGCTGTGCTTCCACAAGATCTCGGTTCTCCTCTTCTAACACCTCGGCCAAGAGCTGCCGGCTAGCTAGATGATGGCGAAGCAGAAGATTGTCGCGTCGCTGGGCCTCCACAGTGGCCTCTAACCCCGATACGTACTCCTCCGTCTGCTGTTCGTGTTCGCTGTAACGTCTGAGCTGCATCCGAAGTCGCTCCAACTCGCGCTGCGTCTTGGCGAGTTCGTGCGCTAGGGTGAGCGGCGAGGAGGATGTTGACGCGAGGTCCTTTTCGGTCTCCATGAAGTTGACTCTCTTCTCCCGCGAGCCACGCAAGGAGACCAAATGTGTGTTCTCTGCACGTCGGCCGCCGGCCGTCTGTAACACCGTTGAGCGCTGCTCTGCCCCAGCACCAGCACTCTTTGAGGAACGGCGAACCCTGCTGGTGTCTTCCTCGAACCTCACGCTGGTGGAGGTGCCTCGCAACGTGCTACTCACCGTCGACTGCAGAGAGGAGTCGCTGCAATGCAGCGCGGGTTGCTGCTGCTGGCGCAGCGGCTGTGCTCTCGGTCGAGCGCGAGATGAGCTCATCCCCACCAGCCCTATCGGTACGTAGCTGCCTCCTAGAGCTCTTTGTTGCGACTCGCTACTTCTGTACGCCCTTGAATTGCGTGTGCGTGCGTACGTGAGGTGTGCAGCCTCAGAGGTGGTGAAGGCCGAGGATAAAGTGAAGAACAAAGGCGGGCACACACGCACGTGGAGAGGGTCCTGCAAAACAGAAAAGGAGAAACGAAAAAACAGCGCTGACGTCCAACGCTGCTCGATGTCGGCGTGTGGGCGTGTGGGCGTGTGTGTGTGTGTGCGCTTACGCTTACATGTATCGGTGCAGAGGCGCTCGTGTATGTGGCTCTATGGGATGAGATGGGGACAGGGGCAAAGCAAGGGTCTGATAATAATAAAAAAATGGCAAAGAAAGGGGGCGACAACCACCTTTGTTAACACTGCCGTGTACCGTGTGTGTGTGTATGGCGGGGGGGACGGGGGGACCCGGGTGGGGGAGATGGGGGGGGGGACAGTGGGTACAGTGGGGGACGCTTAGGTGCCCTCATAACAACAGCAGCAGTAGCAAAACTTCGACACCAAGGAGGCAGTCTAGACGGAAGAAGCCGAGAAAAAAGGGGACAAAAAACGACGAAAAGCGGCGGAACGAGCAACGCGTGAGACACGCGCGTGTGCAGCTTTTCGCCTTCACCACCCCTCCGCGGCAGGGGCGTCCCCGGGGGGGGAGAGGGAGAGAGAGAGAAGGAGCGAGCAGTGCGGAAGACGGTAGACTGACGAGCAAGCACCGCAAGAGCAGGCCCGAATGTACACGGGAGGAAAGAACGGGGCACACAACCGCGCAACGCAAAACACCAACAAAAAAGGGGAGAAGGAAGAGAGAGGGACGACCGACACGCACGCGCACACAACGGCTTGGCGCTCCGGCGGCGGTATACTTCTTGAGAAGTGCTTCTGCTAGCGTAATGTGTGATACGATTTGTGCAGCTGCCCTGGTCGCCGCGGAAGGGGTGACGGCTGTAGCGGCGGTGGTGGCGGTGGTCGACGTGGAGGATGACCGTGATGTGAAAAAGAAAGGAGACAAGGCACAACACGCACGCGTAATATGTAACAGTAAAAGCCAAAACGGTTTAACGCCGTTCTTCGTATAACGGTGCACGTTAGTGCCCCTCCCCCCGACTTGGCGACCCTGGTGCCAGTGTCGATAGAGATCTGATACGGGGAGATCACTCTCTCGGCGACAATGAAGACACCTCGGTTGTCTGTACAGTGTGGAGAACAACGTGTGCATAAAAATGGTAAAGTGCAGCCCACAAAGAAGGTCGCGCTGCACTGCCACTGAGAGTTTTTCGGTGACGTCTTGTGTGTGTGTGCGTGTGTGTGTGTGTGTGTGTGCACCGGTGACCACGCACCTCTCCCGAGAGAGTGGCCTAAAGGCTGTCGCCGACGCGGTAGCAGTGATCCAAACCAAGCGCTGACGCACAGCGGCGATATTCCGAGATGCCCCTGCAGTAGGCGCAGGTGCTGTGTATGGAGAAGTGAGAGAGAGTGAGTGAGGCTCGGTGAGAGGGCACAGCAGACGGGACGGAAAGAAAACCGAGCAACCAAGAGAGCGGTGACAAGCGGAGAAGGGCCGAGATAGAGAGAGGGGGGAGATCACACGAATAATGAAGCGCGAAACAAAGGCGCCACAAGACAGCATCACACACACACACCTCTCACAAGCTCATGCACACGTGCGCGCGGAAAACTTGCGCCTGTTCAGGTGCGTGCGGGTGAGTGCAAAAGAGAGACGACGACAACGTATTTGCGTTGCCGCGACTTGCTGCTGCTGCTGCTGTTCCTCCTGTTGCTTGCTTGGCCCCCTAGAAATGTGTTCGCATCGACTGCGTGCGTGTGTGCCGCAGAGTTGGGAGGAGCGCGTACGTTTGTGTGGATGTATGAGCCAGCACGCGCAGCCAAGTCGCACCGAAACGTCAGAGAGACAGCGAGAGAAGGTAAAAGAAAAGAAAGGAACGCAGTGCCAGGGAAGGGAGCCCGCGCCCATGCCGGCAAGCACTACAGGAGATCTTCGTACATGGTCAGCACGACAGTACCTGCACGAGTGTGTTGTCTTCTCTGGCGCGCCTGCGTGCGAATCCATCAACGACGGCCCAGTGAGCATCGGCTGTCAAAGATGGGCAGTAAAGAACGCACACAGCGAAGACAAAGAGAGAGAGAGATGCACCTACGCACGAATGCTCTCGTGCTCTCCTCGCCCCATAAAACACGCATAGCCCGCACGCTTGCGCGCTCCTCGCGATCTTTCTGTGTGTGTGTGTGTGTGTGTGTGTGTGTGTGCACGCGCGCCCCTCGCACATACCTTCTCGTATCGCATCAAAAGACCGGGAGAGGAGGGAAAGAGATGATGCGGGCGCTTTGCCACGGCAGTGCTGTGAGGAGGTGTCCCAACGACAACGGCAACGATAACAAGGGGGGAAGCCAAACAAAGCGTTGGCGACAGCGACAGCGCACTCTCCCAACTTCGAGAACTACGCCTGGGAAGTGGAAAGGGGTACGATGCTCACGTCTCTGTCTCTGAGAAGGGTGGAGGGAGGGAGGTGTAAACGATGGGACCCCAGGCGTTGGGCCACCGCGCGCGGGTGCCCGCAGACTACACCACGACCACCACCCCTGCTTGCACCCAAGGCATCCAGACCCACCCACGCGCCGCTACAGCTCTGGCGGGTGGTGTGAGGTAAAGACGTGGAACTGCTGAAAATCCTCCAGCAGCGGGTTGTATCCGCTGCGAGTTGTGAAGAGCGCCGTCTTGTCCCCGCCGTGTGTCTGCCAGAACACAGGGTGCCGCATCGACTCCACCTCCTTCTGCGTCCCGCAGATGCGGGCATACACAATGGACAGGTGATCAAAGTCTGTTGGGAAGCACATGTCGACCATGCCAGCATTCGCATGCAGTGCGTCGACGGGCTTGCGCAGGTAAATATCCTTGGCCACCCGCAGCTTCACCTGCAGCACAGGGCCGTTCACGCCGGGCAATGCTTGTCGCACGCTAGACCAGTCCGCTGCGAAGAGGTGGTGACGAGGGAAGTACTGAGCGAGCATCTCAAGAAAGACCATCTGCACCGTCGGCAGCCAGGCAGTGTGGAAGGGGCTCATGATGTACGCCATCTTCGTGAATATCGCGATGGTGGAGTCGGCCATATTGGGCTCGATACTCCGCCGCCTCGGCGCGTCGAGGGTTTCGCGGCCCTCAGTACGGCAAAGAACCTTCAAGTTGTGAAACGACTCCTCCTGCATCCAGTTAAGATAGCGCAGATAACGCAGAATAACCGGATCCTGTAGGGCGTAGTAGCGCTCGTGCGCCGTGGCGAGGTTGTCGTGCTGCTGAAAGCCGAACCAGTGCTCACTCACGACCGCCTCTTGGTCCCACAACACGCAGTCGTGCGGCATGCCGGAGAAGAGCTCCACGGCGAGCACGACGCAGCGCCGCTTCTCCAGCTGCCGCCAGTTCAGCACCGACAGATGGTGGACGTTGACGTGGTGGTAGTGGTGGATAAGCTTGTTGCGCAGTACCTGGATCAGATGAGGGTTCTGCTCCACGGCGTGGTACTCGCATGTGGCGTAGAGGTCAGGAAAGTGCTCGGCCAGGTAGTCAAGCACAGACAACGCTAGAGCCCCGGTGCCGGCGCCGATGTCGTACACGATGAGCGGCTCGCGGGGATCAAACTTGGCGCGGTGTGTCGTCACGAAGTACTCCGCCAGCACCCAGCCGTAGTAGGGCTGAAAGAGCTGCGTGGGTGTCACGAAACCCGGTGTCGACTCATGCAGCTTCGCGGCATACCGTTCATAGTCATGCTGGTTGCGCAGTGAGGCGAACGGGACGGGGTCGAAGTAGCCCGTGGTCATCAGTTGACGATACTTGCGAAACAGCTTCGGATAGTAGCCCCATTTGTTGTTGTAGAGGGCAAAGTGCACAAAGTCCCGCATGATGAGCCTCGTGCCCAGAGACGGGTGGTCGGAAACGGCGCCGCCCTCGAAGACAATCATGTCCTCGAACATCTTGCGCTGCCGCTCCACGCGCTTCTCCTCCAACACAGCCACGATCTGGTCCAGACGCGCCTCGCTTGTGATGTCATTCTGCGAGGAGACGACAGACGGAGCACCGCTGCGACCACCACAAAAGGTCGCGGCCGCAGCCCCAGAACCCGCTGAGCCAACCTCCACGCCTCCCTGGGCAGGATGCACCATGATGGAGGTTGCCTCCGCCTGCGCAGACGCCGCGGACGCTTCGTCCGTGATGGGGCTGCTGCTGGCTTCTCCCGACGGGATCTCCGAACACGAAGTGAACTGGGATGACGGTGGTGCTGACAGTGTCGACTGCGGAGCCCACAATAATCGCGACCGCAGGAGAAGCCCCACCACTGGCGCCATTTCGTCCTGGAGCATCAGCTGTGTCGCACCAAGCCCCAGCGATGCCTTCCCTGCAGATACCAGAGTCGCTCCGCCGTGTATTCTGTGAGAAGCCACATTGCTGATAGACGCGGCAGCGGCTAGGGCGGCGCCTCTGCGCTGGCGTTCCAGAGTGTGCAATGGAGCTGCAACGCGCATCTCGCTCTCCCCCTCGCTCGTAAAGGCGAATCGCGTGTTGAATCGACCGCCAAGTGGCACCACAGGCCTTCTACAGAGTTCCGCACGCAGCCTTCGCTTTCGCTTCAGCGTCTCCCAGCTCGATGTTGCTCGGTCACCGCCGCAGATGTCGACAGGCCTGGCAGTGCTCGTGTGTCCGTATACACATGTACGTATACACGTGCGTGTGCCAATTTCTGTCCGTGCAGGCCAGGATGGCTGATGCGCGACGGTGGATGCAGGCAGCAGCAGACGCGTCTGGATAATAAGACTCGGATCTGCGGCGCGCAAGTGCGTGTGCGTCACAGAGGGAGGGAGAGGGAGGGATAGCGCGAAATGGAGCGATAGAAGCTGAAGAGCGCAACGACCTGTTGTGGTGCGGTGCCGCGCAGCACACACACAGAGAGAGCGGTGTTAGGCAAGTTGTGCAACGCGGGAGGGGGACGACGAGCTCCACACACGGAATGGCTCGGAAGGGGGTATTGGAAAGAGGAGTCGATGCGACGTGTAGAGAGCACCAGAGCACACGAGAGACATGAAACCCACCGTCATGGAGGAGGAGTGGAGGGGGGTCACTGCTGCTGCTCAGATGCCTCTCTACCCTTCGTTTTCCTTTTTAGGTGAGACGTCGTCCAACTTGCCCCCCCCGCCCGCGAAACCGCGTGCAAAAGACGGGACGGGGAAACGACAACGAAAATGGGCACCAGGCCGGCACATCCCGCTGAAGGGTTGTGCAGAGAGGGCGGAAGAGCCAGGGAGAGACGATGGCAGAGGGAATGCGGGGCTGGGCCCCACCTCTGCATGAGCTCGTAGAGGTGCATGGGCAGCGCTCGGCTCGTCGGAGTGCTCCTCCAAGTGCTATTTCCGCATCCACCCACCCCCACTTCGTGTGCCAACCAACAACACCACAACGCTCACCGCCGCCCGAAAGCGCAACGGAGAGAGGCGAGAAGGTCTCGCGGGGGGCGCGTTGCCTGCCCCTTTTCATTTCGTTTTTTTGTTTTCGTTTTACACAAACTGTAGTCGATGTGACAGTGGTAGTGAGGCTCAGGAGTCGCGCCAGCGACTCGAAGGTCGGAAGGGAGGTCCTGTCGCAGCCGCAGAAGCACGCACGGGCACGCGCACACACACGGGTACCACCACCGCACAATCGGGAAGCATGAGAAAGCGAGAGGGTGGGGCTGGGTGGGTACGGGGGGGACACAGAGACACACAGACAGAGGGAAAGCAATGGAGAAGGAAAGGAATGGGGAGACGCCACAACGCGGGGGGAGTGGGAGAAGTAGCGATACCACCAAGTCGATTAATAATAAGGAGCGGGAAGAAGAAACGAAAGCATACACCCACACAGCGGCAACCACCACCAGAGACGTCGATCGTCATCAGCGGCACCCGCTCTCGTCACCCAGTCCCCTTAAGCGCACCGATTTCAACAGTAGTGTCTTATCCTGCCTCGCGTGCTAACATCAGACACAGACAGACACAGATAAGCAGGCAGAACTCAGCAGCATTTGGGGGAGGGGTCCTCCTCCACATCCCGCCTACTTCATTGCGAAGTAGGGACTGCGTGTAGCGGGAGCACAGCACACATGCGTACCGTGCACGTACGTCGATTCGGAAGGACCAAAAAATATATGTAAAGAGATAGAGGCAGGGTCCGCAGCCACGGCAGCTGTAATGGAGGACGCCTCTGTCTACTCGCTCTGTTGCACCGGCTCAAATGCGTAGGAGGAGGCGCCGTCGGAGATTGGGGCACTGGATTGCCCTTCGCCGCCCTCCGGCACTGGCATATATTGCTGCCGCCTCACCGATGAGTACGCCCCTCGCTTTCTAATGTCCTCCGCCCTCGCACCCGACGACCCCTGCGAACCGTCCTCGCCCACAGCGCTTGCGCTAGATGCGTCATTACGCGCCGGCTGCTGCGGCGGCGGCACCGAGGAATCGGCCTCCCCGTCCCTGTTGCACTCCTCCTCGTTCATATCCGGCCCATTGGCGTGATCAGCGCCGTGTCTCTTAAAGTTGCGCCGCTTGCGCACCACGAAGCAGGCGAGCGGGCCCTTTGTCTCCGGCTCGCCGTGCTGGCTGCGGTACTCGCCAAGCGCCCGCTTCTTCTCGCGCCTCTTGACAATGTGCTCGTAAGTGGACTGGTGGGTGATGTCGAGGTAGACGTGGAAGCAGATAAGCTTACCGAGGGAGCCAATGCCGGCGACAGCGATGAGCAGGCATACAAAGTTGAAGAATACGAGAGCGGGGAAGGCTTGAACAGGGCTGTGGTAGGCTTGCGTCTGCATGCGGCGCTTGAAGGCGTCAACATCGCGCAGCATCAACTGAATCGTATACAGACTTAAAGCCGTCACCCAAGCCATCCCAACCCAGGCGACGCCCATGAAAGTTGCGAAGAGGCGGTAGTTCTTGGCGCCGACGCAGCTGTTCAGCCAGCGACAGTGATGATCAAAACCTGGAACGCACTTGTCGCATACGCTGCAGTGCTTGCAGCCTAACTGTACAAATCGCCGACAGAAGACACACGGCTCCGTACTGGGCTCCGCCGACTCTGGCACGAGCTCATCCTGGTTGAGGCGGGGGAGGTCTGTGCGGAAGACAGCGGGGTCCTGCTGAGGGTACAACTCCAGCGCCACCTTCGTGAAGACCACAGAGGTCATGAGTACGGATGAGATGACGAGCACGGCGATTAAGTATGCGCCTTCGAAGAAAGGGATCTGTACCGTAAAGTGCAGCGTTGCCAGCACCGCAATCGCGGCCCAAGCGCTAATCTGCAGTGCATCTAGGGGGTACTCGTAACCGCTTCGGCGTGGGCGCACCGGGTCGCCATAGATGTCCTTCCACTCGCCCTCCGCGCTCTGCGGTCTGCAGCAAGGAAACAGCATTACGCAAACTGAAAAAAAAACAATAAGGTGCCCAACAAGTGCGTGTTAGTGTTACGAAATCCTTGTCGGTGGTGTGTGTGGGGGGGAGCACTGCCTGCCCTCGCTGGCGTGCGGTGAGACCGAGAGAGTGAGAAGAAAACGGAGGAGGAGGAGGGAACGCTTCAGCTGAGGGGTGGTCATCCCGTTTTCTAACCGGTCATGGGCGATTGCCACCAAATGTGTCGAACGCGGCCAGGTAGGCTGAGGGGAAGCGGAGTTCTCCATGCCGCCCCTGACGGGATTCGTGTTTCATTGTTTCCATGACGTCTGCGAACACGCAGGGCCCACCCTCCCCTTATCCATCCCGTCTCACACGGTGGATGTGATGATGGGGGCGTGGGGGTGAGCTGCCCTGAATTCGCAGACGAGGTAGCAGAACCAGTTGGCATCCCTTCCCGAGGATAAGAAGAGGAGAAAGAGATCCGTCAAGTCCCCCCACGCACAGAGGCACCCGTGCGTTGCCGCCGGGAGCCGTCCCGAAAGAAACAGCGGAGGCTTCTCACCCCCTCCCCTCCCCCTCTTCTCTCCGCAATGCAAAGAGGGCGAAACACATGTTTCGTGCAAAATGCGAAGGGAATCAGCGGTGGGAGAGGAAACGACGTCGAACTCCGTGACAGAAGCGTGGGAGATCGGCTGAGCGGGACAGGCAGAGGCACACGCACACCCACGCGTAGCCCCGACCTTGAAAAACAAAACCGAATCGAAGCTCCCACACACACGCACACTCTCTCTTCTGAGCACCGCCCCGACGAAACCGAAAGTTTTCTGGTCTCAGCAGGGGATGGTGGTGGTGGTGGTGGTGGGAAAGGATGGGAGGGAGCGGATCTCATCCAACCAGCTGCGGAAGAGAAGGAGAACGAGGGAGGGCAGGAGAAGCAAGATTCGTCATGATTAGCGGCTGTGGGGCACGCCTGTGCCATCGTGTATGCAAAGCCAGAGAGATGGGATCCTACGACATCAGAGAAAGGACACATCCGCGTTGCAAGGAGATACGCTGCGGAGTATGAGGAAGCCGCTGAGGGTGGGCCACAAAGACAGATTTACACCCTTACTGATCCCTTATCAGCTCCCGTCGGCGCGGTTAGGGAGAAGCAGCGTGGAAACGGCAGCAACAGCAGGGATGACCGTGTGAGCAAGCATGTAAACAACAAAGCCATCGTGCCGCAGGGGAGGGGGGGGGGGCAGAAAAAAAAAACAAAGAGAAGCGAAGACGGCTTGCGAGGAACACCCCCCCCCCTCCCCCCGACTAAGGTGACCAGGGGGAGGAGAAGAAAACAGAATGGCCACGAGTCCGAAAAGGTGCGCCTCCGTGCGCTTCTATGCGTCCGCGTGTTTCATCCACGTCCTGGGTACACCCCCCCCCTGTCGTGGCCGTTCCAAGTCCAGCGGCAAATGCGCGCTGCCTGCATGCACATCACCTCACAGAGGGAGACCACCGTGAGAAACAGACAGGTGCAAAGCTGTGCAAGGAGCACTGGCACACACACGCACACACGCACGCACACGTGCGCGCGCAAGCAAGTGAAGGAGACGGAAAATGAAAAGCCCCAGCGAAACATTTGCAAAGGTCAGGCTCCGCGAGACGGCGCTCTGATCTTTGCTTGCTCGCATGAGCAAGTCGAATGGGGAACGCGGAGGAGAGAGGAGGAGGGTGCGGAATCCGTCGAAGTTCTGGGGAAGCGAAGCGAGGCAGTGAAGAACTGAGAGGGGGGGGCGAGAGATCGTGTGGACGTATGAAGAAAATACCGGGACTAGAGGGTTGTGGATGCTGAAGCGACCATGGAAAACCTACCTAAGCAGCAGCAACAACGATGCCGGCATGAACTCCATTGTGTCCCGCTCCTGCGGGAGCCTGCGCGTCTGATGCTTGTGTGCGCGTGTCCAGGGAGGAAAAAGAAAAATCGACAGAGATTGACGATAAAACGCGCAGTTGCGTGTGTCGCGACGTCGCCATCATCTCGGCCGACGCACGCGTGCACGTGTCCGCCAGTGGGTGCGCTGGAGGGGAGGAAGCCTCTTCAAACGGCGCCTTCTTCGTTCTTTTAATTCTTTGCATGTACCTTCTCCCGTCGATGGTCCACCACAACCCCGCTGCGGATGTGCGCGTCCATCTTCGTGTTGTTCGCTGGCGGTGACGACTTCACTCGAGATCGAGAGAGAGAGGGAGAGAAAGACAGAGCCCGGGAGACGACAGGTGAAGAGAAGAGCGGGATGCGCGACGAAAAATTGGCGGTGGTGGAGAAACGGCAGGAGAAAGACCGGCGGATCCACGACAAGTTCAGCGCTTTTCAACGCCCTCCCCTCCTCCTCCCTTTACAGCCACACACACACACACACATGATGGCAAACATGCTATAAACACCCACATTCACACGCGCCGAAAGGGCGAGGGACGACGTGGCATGTACGCGGCGTCGGGATAGCAGCACGGGTTGTCATGCACCCCCAGCCTCGATTCTCTCTGCATGATCGAGAGAGAAACGTGCCGTGCGGGAGGGATCTGTAGAGTGCTTTCTTGCTCTCTCAATCTGAGGGTCTACCGCGTCCGAGGGGGGGGCACGCCATCAGCAGTGAGAGTGCCCAAGTTCTCTGTCGGAGCGCTTCGCGCTCTTCTCACGATGTGTCTGCCTTGCTGTATGTGTGCGCGTGTGGGCGTGTGCGGGTGGAGCTGTGGCACAGACACACACACATGCACACACATGCACCTTTCCCTCGTATCCTCAAGGAAGTGGGACCGAAAGGCACAGCGAGACACAACCAAACGGAAAAAAGGAAAATACGAACCGGAAGACTACAAGACGCATCGATGATCGCGCGGTGGCCTGCTTCCCTCCCCCCTCCGCCTCCAAGAAACGCGCACCCACGCCCCCCCCCACACATATACACATACGTGCAATCTACGCGCACGCTGGGTGATTGCAGGACGGTGGCTGCAAACGGTGCACTCGTTTCCGGGGGAAGGTGTGGGGGGAGAGAGAGGGAGCGAGGAAGCGAGGAAGCGAGGGGGTGGGGGGTTGCATGTTCGCGCCTGCAGACGTGTAGACATGATTGCTTACATGAACGAAAAGTTTGCATGAAAATATATATATATAGAACGGAAATCGCCTCGCGCATCCCTCCGCCTCTCCCCCCGCGTCACATGCACACGGACGGAGATCGAGGAAAGGAGCCGGCGAACGGGAGGAGGGGCAGGGGGGCCAGGCGTTTGCCACCACACCTTACTTTTGGCGCTTGTAAGTCTTTCCCCAAAGAACCTTCACGCTAGCCGCGAAGGCGGCATTCTGCGCTTCCAGCGCCGTGATGAGCTGCTCGATCTCCGCCACAACGGTCCTCTCGTACTCCTCAAAGCGGGCGAGCAGGTTCTGCTCACTGTAAAGCTGCTTGATAACGGCGACCTTGGCCGGATCAGTGGAGCCGTAGTTGGCCTTGAACTCCGCGACCCTCTCGGCCGGGGCGGTCGTCAGGAAGGTGACGGCGAGCCACGAGCACTTGGCGTCTTCAATGTCGGTGCCAATTTTTCCCAGCTTCTCTGGCGGGGTGAAGCAGTCCATCACGTCGTCCTGCACCTGAAAGTACTCGCCCATCACCATGGCCACCTTGTGCGTCGCCCCCTTGTCCACTTTCTCCATTGTCCCGCTCACCAGCAGGCCCATCACCAGCGGCAGCCAGTAGGTGTAGTAGGCGGTTTTGTACACGACGATGCGGCGGTGGTTGAAGGGTGTGTACTCGACGTAGTCTGTCGTGTTGGCGTGCGCCACATTGGCGTCCAGCTTCGCTGAGTCTACCATCGACGTGACGTCGTACAGCTGGCCAATTGTGGTAGTTAGATCGACGTCGTGGAAAATGCGCAGCACCTCGGCGAGGAACGGGCGGTCGGCGAAGTAGTGCAGCGCCATCTGCGTCGCCCAGGCCAGCAGAATGAGACCGTCATTGATGGCCACCTGCGTGGTCACCCCGGGGTGCAGGTACCAGCACGGCTTGCCGCGGCGAGTCTTGCTGTGGTCCATGATGTCGTCCTCCACAAGGAAATGGGCCTGCAGCATCTCGATCATCCAGCCGCACACGCACGCGTCGTGCAGAACGCGCTCCATCGCAGCTGCATCCATCTGCGCATCCTTCGCCATCGCCTCTGCCACGTCCACGACGCAGAGACCGCGGTTGTACTTGCCGCCGAGGCACGTAGTATCCATCATAGACTTCAGGTAGCCCTTGCGGTGGACATCCATTTCGAAGCGCTTCTCGGCATCGCTGAGTAGGAACTCCTGAACCTCCTCGTACACCTTCTGGAAGCGTTCCATGTGCGCCATGATGATGTCCGAAGATGATGTCGCTCGCTGCGTCTGATCCTGTGTGGTCTAAGACGAGCGCGACTCAGACAGCCGATAGGGATGGGGAGTAAAGAAAGAAAACAGCAACGCGGCTTCAACTTTAGAAAAGATGTTGACGTCCCAAGATGTAGATGATGGGCAGATAGGTTACTATGCCGCATGAAAGCGAGAGAGAGACACACCGGTGTGTGTGCGTGTGTGTACGGGGAGTGGGGGGTAGGGAGGGTAGGGGGGAGAATACAGGAGAGAAGGCCAGGTGATAATGGAGCTAAGCGAAATGTGAAGGAGGAGCGCGTCGGAAGAAGATGGCATGCAGCGCTGCACGACGTGCACAAGACAACCTATGAGAAAGAGAAAACTGTTTGAAAGCAGCAGCCCCCACAGGCCGCCACCGCCACTACCGTCTTTCCAACACGGCGGTGTCGTCGCGCTCCTCTCCCCCTTCCTCTGCTGACCCTCAACCACGACGTCGTGCGGGGACGCGTACGGGTGTACGCGTCTCGGCCACAGGCGTGTGGGGAGGCATGGGGGTGGAGCGATGATGGACACACGTTTGAAGGCAATGGTGTAGACCGAAACAGGAGATCGCCAAAAGGCAGTGGGTGCCGCCGCCCCTCGAGAGAGGAGAGAGAAAGAGAGAGGGACGGTGAACGCGATGAACCATGTGAGCGATGCGCCTCGGCGTACGCGGCACGTGGGCACGTACTTGTGTGGGTGTGTGGGTGAGTCCGTGCGTGCGTTTAGAGCAACGATGCTTTCGTCGGTCTCTCGCTCTCACGCCTGCTCACCATCATGCACAGTCACACCACTTGGCCACCGCCTCTCTCCTCCTTGCAACACACAGACGAACGCGCGCAGCCATACGCCTACACACAACGGCGAGAGCGAAACGCGGAGGAAAAGAAAAAGAAAGGTGTTCCCGTGTTGAAGAGAGAGGACATATCCACTTTACATGAACACGCCGTCTGGCCATCCCACGCGCTGACAGGCATGCGCGCCACAGCCGCAAGCATCCACGGAGAAGGGGGAAGGGAGAGAAAAAAAAGTCGTACACAACGTACATCAGCGCCCCTCAGCAAAGGAAAGAAAAACGTGCAAACCCCCACCGCCGCAACGTACGCCAATCATGTCGTCCTGCCTAGCATACATAAGGGGAGAGCAACAGAGAGCGACACACACACACGCACGCACGCACGCCGGATTGCACAGCCTCGCTTCTCTCTTCTCAACGACCACTAATGCGTGCTAGTGGGACTGAAGAGCGGCGCCGTCCCCATCCCGGCAATCCGAGAGGGATTCTGCAACAGCAGGTTCACTTCATCGACGATCCGCAGGCACTCCGCCTTAGTGCCAAGGTACTGCGTTTCCTTCTCCCTCAGACGCACGTAGTCTTCTAGGGAGAAGGTGGACTGCCACAACATGCGGATGCGCTGTTCCTGTGTGGAGAGTGTGGTGAACACATCGCCCGCGTGCAGCTCCTTCTTGCGCGCCTCGTACTCCGCCGTGAGCGCATTCAGGTGAACCTTCGACCCATCGCGTAGACGGGTATAGTAGGCTAGCTGTGCCCTAAGCACCTTGCGCGTGTCCTCCACCTCCGCCCGCAGCCCGTCAAGGTCGCTGAACTTCTCCATCTCCGCCTTCTGCTCCGCCATCTTGGCGTTGTGCGACGCCAGCTCCTCCTTGATCTTCTTGTCGAGGTGCGCCACCTTGTCCAGCTCCGCCTTGCGCTCCAGTAGTTCCTTCTCTAGGCGCTGGTGGGTCTTCACGTCGTTCTGAATCTGGTCGCGCCTCGCATCCACCTGCGTCGTCAAGTCGTGGAGGGTGTCAGGGTTGTTCTCCGACGGCATCTGCCGCTGCATCTCGAGGGCTTGCGAGATGCGGCTCAGCAGGTCGGCGATGTGCCGTTGCGCCTCGGCAATCTTATCCATCTCCGCCCGCTCCTTGTCGGGGTACTCGTCAATGAAGGTCTGCATCTCGCGGTCCTTCTCTTGCAGTTCCTGGAAAGCCTGCACGTTTTCGCCGCTGAAGTTCTTCACCTCCTCTTCCAGTGCGCTTTGCCGGGCACGCGACTCCTGCAACGTGTCACGAATGTCATTCACCTGCCGCTCCAGCACCTCAATGTCGGAACGGGTTGCCTTGAGCTGCCCAATCAACTTCTCCTGTTCCTCCTTGACGGAGAGGGAGCACTGGCTCTGCAGCTCTTTGCTCTCCCGTCGCTTGCGCAGAATGCCGCGCAGCATCTCGGCGGCGCGCCTCTTGTCCGGGTCGCCAGCGAGGTTCGCCATGAGCAGTTCTTGCTTTGCCTGCAGCGTTCGGAGCTCGTGATGGCGATCCAGCACCATATCCGACACCGCGAAGGCCTCGTCGCGGATGGCCTTGTAGGAGTTGTAGTCTTGGTTCTCGTTGAGGATGCGCCTGTCCAGCTGCTGGATTTCCTCCTCCAGCGACTGCAGCGTTGCCTTCGTCTTGGCGTCCGTGTCCTTCACAGCGAGGAAAAGTTCGTCCACCTTCTTGCGGCGGGCGATGTTCTGCTTCTCCAGCCGCGTAGACTCGTCCTTCACGGCAGCGAGGTCGAGCGAGCTCGAATTTTCCACGGCAACGTTTACATCCGCGAGTGTGTCCTTGAGCTTTGCAATATCGTCCTGCAGCGTCTTCGACTTCTCCTGCAGCTGCGTGAGCACGGAGCTGTTGCGGTCGATGAGCTGCTCCTGTTCCTGCAGTCGCTCAATCTCAGCCGAGAGCTCCGCAATCTTGGGGCGGATCAGCCCGATGTAGTAGCTACGGTCACCAACCTGACGTCCTGGACCAGCAGAGGTACCGACACCACTGCGCGACGCCGCCCTCATACCCTCGCGCAAGACAGCCGCCTCTGCTGACACTGCCACCGGCTGCTGTAGACTGCCACCGATGCCGGCGACTTGCATGCGATTTGTGCCGGGCCGGGCCTGGGACCCAGGCCGCATCGTGGTGCCGGGGCGCAGCCCACTGAACGTGCCGAGGCTCTGCGAGTTGAATCCGGTGTTCATGGCGTTGACGGGTAACTTTGTTCGTACGGATGCTTTCTCTAGGTTCGCAGCCCCACCACTACCCCTGCTTGGACAATGCGAAAAAGGGGGCAGGCAAGGATGGGGAGGAGAAGGGGGGGAGTTCTTCCTCTGTTGCTCTCTATGATTAGAGCACAGGCAACGCTCCGACGGAGAGAAGTTGACAAGGGGGAGAGTTGGGGGAAAGGGGGGTTGTGGCGCACTGGCAGGACGGTGATCCAACGCACCACGCATAAACGAATAGCTGCGAAAAGCGCAGCACCGAAGGTGCGAGAAGAGCGTGTGGCCAGCAGGGAGAGCGATGGTGCAGGTGGAGGAGGGCACATAAGATAGGACGAGAGAGAAAGGCGTGGCAAGCAATACGGATGGTATCCGGAGACAAGCTTTTGAGTTACAGACGGAGATGTGCAGCGCGCAAGAAATGCGGCGGGGAGCAGCAAAGGCCCCCCGCCCCTCTCTCTCCCCCTCGGGCTCCGCCCGCCTGCTCGCTAGCAAGACGCACACGCAAGCACACACAGACTCCCCCTCCTCCACCACTGTCGGCATCGTGGATGATGATAGAGAGCGAAAAAAGGGGGGTGCAAAGAGCTTGCCTATAAAACGGCAATCGATGTCTGCCTGTGTGCTTTGTGGAGGGGAGAGGGGAGAGGACGGTGCTTCCCCGACCTCTCCCCTCCACACCCACACCCACCCACCCACTCACTCACTCATCAAGCGAATTCCTGTTCACAGCGAACGGATCCATCAGCCGCCGCTTCCCCAAAGGTTCGCGCCTCTTTTGCAGCGCTTCCTATTATTCCGACCATTACGTTCTCGCGGCTTGTGCGTGTGCGTTAGAGAAGGTTGCCTTACATCTGGAGTGGTGTGCGGAGTGCACGTCTGCATGCGTGTGTGTGCGTGTGCCGCGGCATAATGCGGAACAACGAGAGAGGAGAAGCGGTCCACCAATGGCCATAGAGGTGCACCGCGGCAGCGATCGCCGTCCGCTGGGCTGTTAATGCTTGCATGCGCGGATCAGCAAAGGGGGGCAACTGGGATGCAGCGCTTTTCCGTTTTTTTCTTTTTTACACGCGCGCGCTTTAAGGGCAGCATACATGCACATTACGTAAGAGATCAAAGGTAAGAAGAATGTTAGGGACGGAGGAGAGCGAGCGTAAGAGAGACGGCACGCATGCACACACACACACAGAGGTAAGCATGCAGTCGCTTGGCCCCGAGTTGACCGTTTTTTGGTCTCTCTCTGTCCGTGGGTGTGTGTGTGTGTGCTCTTGTCGCTCTCCCTCCCTCTCTCTCGATCCAAAGTTTGCGTCCTCCACTCGTTAGTGTCGATTAACCGTACACCATGAAGCACCGGCAGACAGGTGGCCAACACATCAACATCCTCGCTAAGAACGACAGAACGGACACGGAACTACGAAAAAGACGAAGACAAGATGAGAACATGTCGCACGAGCGAACACCACACCGAAGAAGGGGAGAGACGTGGCGCCCGAAGATGTAAAACAACAAAACGCGGAAGAAAATGTCCGCGTATAAACAGAGAAGCAGAGAGAGTGTGGGGGAGGGTTTGTGCACCCGCCCATGTGCAGTAGCTGCGGCACCATCACAAAGCACCGTTATAGTAGCACGACAGCTGGAGCATGCGTCTCTTCGCAACAGGGCCAGACTTGTCGGTGTCCGTGCGCACACGTGCATGTGCCAATACTGCCTCACACATGCACACACATACACAGACGTCTGTCATTGCGATGCAGTGCAGCGAGAGGAGATGAACAAGGGGGGGAGAGAGAGAGTCGTAGAGTGCGTCGCTGGGAGTGCGAGACCGGCGACCGAGACACTGCCCGCCTGTGAAGGATCTTAGAAAGCTGCCACGACGGCCAACCAGATGTGCGGTCACACAAACACAAGCGTACATTGGCTTACGTGACTCTCCCTCCCTCCCTTGCGTAAAGATACACGCGAGAGAGAAACAAACCACCGCTACCACTCAAGGTCCTCCAGGCGTGCCCGCTGGCGCCGCGGCAGCTCCTGCTCCACC
This sequence comes from Leishmania mexicana MHOM/GT/2001/U1103, assembly GCF_000234665.1. Classification (NCBI taxonomy): domain Eukaryota; phylum Euglenozoa; class Kinetoplastea; order Trypanosomatida; family Trypanosomatidae; genus Leishmania; species Leishmania mexicana. The sequence continues at coordinate 571,103 of NC_018326.1, forward strand.
TCCTCCTCGATTACAAGCTTATCACGCTTGCGACTCTTGCTCTTGTTGCGTCCACCGCGCACCGTCTCCCGATCCTCCTCCTCCTCTTCGTCCTCCTCGTCCATCACAAAGTCGGGGAACTCTTCGTCCTCGTCCTGCTCCAGCGCCTCAAAGTCCTCGCGGTTCTCTTCCTCGTCGAGAAGCTTCTCGAAGGCCTCTTTGTTGTAGTTGATGACGCTATCGTAGGTACCCTTGCGCAGACGGTTGAGTAGCTCCCTCTCGATCTCCATCTCAATGCGGGCCGCGGCCTCTGCCTTCTCCTCTCGACGCAGCAGCTTGTCCTCCTGACGCTTGTTCACAGACACGTACTCGTCCTGCGGCTCCATCAGCATTTTTCGCTTGCGCATCAGGTACTGCTTCAGCCGCAGCAAACGGGCCTTGATCTTGATCACCAGCTTCTGGTCCCACCACTGCAGCTCCTCGTCGATCTGAGCCAGAGCCTTCGGGAAGGAGACGTCGAGCTTCACCTTCTCCCACTGCCGCCGCGGCAGGTGAGCCCGCTCAGCAGTCTTGACGTACAGGTATAGTTCATCCTCGTGCTCGATGACGGTGGCGTACTGCGCGTTGGAGAGCGGGCACACACCACGCTGGCAGAGACCAGTCACGTTGTACGGGTTTCGGCAAAAGCGAACCTTGTCGTCGTTCGTCTTCACCTTGAATGAGCAGAATGTCTGGCCCATGATGTTCCACATCGCATCATCGTGGTTCATGGTTGCTAACTAAGAAATCCTTTGGCAGCGAAAAAAGGGAAAAGGCAGGAAACAACCGCCACGGCAGAGCGGGAGACGACGACGAAGGCAAAGGACGAGAGCTGCCCCGGTGAACTCGGTATGCACGCACACGCACACCGTTGGAGATGGGAGCGGAGCACACGTAGTGGGGGGAGGTGGGAGGTCCACTGCGCCTACGTTTTATCCTTGTCAGCTTCAGCAGTCGACTAGCACACGAGTGTTCGTTTTCGAGCACTGGCACGGCACACACGAGGGGGAAAGGGAGAATAGTGAGAGAACAGCGGAGGTGGAAGAGCCGACATACAAAATGCGTCACACACGCAGCGAGAGAGTGGTCAGGGAGAGAAGTGGACAGTAGCAGCTGCGGGGATGTGTTGCCTTTCACTCGACTGCATTGACACCCGCATCTTGAAACAGGTGGAGCCGCGGTCAGTCCGCCAACTCCTCCTCCCCACTTCAACCGCCCACGCACACACGCACAGAGGCCAACATGTTACCGAAGGGCAACGTGAAGAGCGAGGACCGGGGCACACACATGCGCATGCATGGGGAGAGCAAGGAACAGCTGCGAGAGGCACACATTCACAAGCACACGCGCACACAAACACAGCTCGACGTCGTCTCGCCTTCGCGTTTCACCCATTCTGCTTTCTTTTCTTTGGGGGGATGGGGGTTTCCTTGCTTCGTGCTTTAGTGCAGATTCGCATCTGATACGGGGGGGGGGGGGTTGCAGGCGTCTCTGCGCCGTCTCCAGCTCGCATTCTTCGGCTTCGCCTATATCGACTCCGTCAAGGCGGGCATTCCAAGACGCTCCACCAGCACGTGGTCCTTGCCCAGGAAGCGAGACATGTGCTTGAGGGCCACGCAGCCAAAGGCGTCACCGTACACGTGCAGCTTCAGCGCCTCCGTCATGGCACGCTCCAGGTCTCCTTTAAGGAACAATGTGATCACGAGAAGACTACGGGCGACGGTATCGTGTGCCCTTGACGACAGTGCCGCTTGCAGCTTCGCCTCGCTATCTCGCGTCTCGCTCCACGGACGCGGTGCACCTTGCATCAACCGCCAGGTAGTCAATGCACGGTTCGCATCATCGAGTGGCGCATCGCGAAAGGGCTGCAGCGCGGCCTCTCGGTCAAGACGCTCCAAGTACGCGTTCTCGGCGGTTTGCTTTCCCTGCACCAATTGCGCCAGGCCAGCCCAGGCCAGACACAGGGCGACGCTGTGATCGTAGTCCTCTCGGGATGCGACGACCCGATCAACATCCGCGGCAACCGCATCGAGGGTTCGCAGTGCTTTCACGAAGAACTTCTCCGCGTAAAAGGGCTGACGCTCTGCCATCAACCTTTTCCCCATCTCCACCATCTTGGCCACGTCCACCGACAAGCGCTGCTCCGCCTCTTCCTGCGGCGACGATGCCGCATCACTGCTCTCTGCGGTCGACGTGGCAGTCGCGATGGTAGAGACGCGACCTGGCTTCGCAGAGGATTGAAAAGATGCGAGCCGACTGCACACCCGCGGCACCTCTGTCGCACTCATCTCCGTGAGTGGCATGTCGCGAAGCGTGTCGGCAACTGCACCTTTGAAGACGATGAGCATCAATGGATGACCCTGGCGCTTGCCAAGCTGGGCACGGGCAGCGGCGAAGGAAGGGCTGGTGCAGTCCCAGACAAAGAGACGCAGTCGCGCTCCGTATTGCTGCGCGGCGGCCGTAACGCTGTTTTTGAACTGCAGAAGGTTTTCTGCCGTGACGCCGTCGCCGGGGTGCTCGTAGCACAAGACGAAGGCATCACCGCCTCTGCTATGACCCGTGATGATGTTGCCGCCGTTGCCGCTGATGCTGAAGGTGGCACCCTCGCACTCAAAGGCCGCCGCAAACTCCTGCTCATCCGTAACAAAGCTCACCGTCACCGGTGGGGGAGAAGAAGCAGAACTTGCCGTGCTGACACCGCCGCCGCTGGAGTCGCCAGCGACATTGGAACTCATCTACGGTAAGGGTGCCACTCTCGACTGTAGAGTAGAGAGGCGGCAATGTGTCCGTGCACACACACGGAGAGACACACGACAGAGATGCACCTCACACGATGCACACCATGCGTGAGATACGCAAGGGAGGAAGACGCAATCGTGCGCATGCGCGTTCGCGTGGGCGTAGAGGCAGAAAGGAAAACGTGTACGAGACCGGTTAGCATAGGAAGTGATAGTGCCGTGGTAGGTGCGTCTTGGCGCGAGACATTCAACGCTACTCGAGTCGAGCCAAGATCTGCAAGCAAGCGTCCAAAACAAAGAGGGCCCGAATTCCGTCATCTGCTCCCTGGTGCTGAAGTCGTGAGGAGTCAAGCTGCGCGCGCGCCTCCCCCCTCCCTCCTCCTCTGCCACCTCCTGTAAAGATACTCATGGTTGTTTGATTGTTGTTTGAGCTTGCCTTGCCATTTCGCTGTGTGTGTGTTGATGCACAAGTGCGCCGTGTGGCACCGCCACACACCCGCCACGGGAAGAGAAAGCACAGAGCCCTGTAAACGCTTTGAGAGGCACAAATAGTGGAAGGAGGCGCGCGGTGCCGAAGAATGAGGTAAACCTCACACACGAAGGGCCCCAGGCGCGTCTCACCCACATCTCCACGGGCACCGCACACACACACACACTAGGATTACACGCCCCTGAGGAAAAGAGGAAAGAAAAGGGTGTTCGCACTCAGCGACAAGAGAGAGTGATAGAGCTGTACATCACGTATGGTGTCCACCTGAAGGACACAGCAAGGGATGCTTGAAGTGGCGATTCCGCGACAACCAAACAGGCGAAGAAAAAAATGGAAAGGAAACAGCAGCATGAGAGTGAGAGTGTGGCAGCCGCTGGAGTATCGGTGATGGAGCGACGCGAGCAGGAGGACAACAGAGACAGTGAGAGGATGTAGGCGAGCATCATCGACCGAGCAGGCGCATGTCAACGCGCTGCTGTACGCCTTGGTCAACGCACGCGGTGAAGGTGCCATCCCTCGCCTCGCAGTGTATCTCGTCATGGTGGCCTTTGCGGTACGTTGACACGTACACCCCGTCGCCCTCCGGCACATCGGCCTTCCATCGTCCGTGGTACGTCCCGCCCCCGCGCACCTGCAGCGAGCCCTCGCCATCCTTCTTGTCGTCCACCCATTCCCCCGTGTATGATACAGTGGAAGATGCGTACTCGCCGTGGCCGTGACGCTTTCCGTTCGCGTAGGCTCCAGTGTACCGCTTCAACTCGCCGTTCGCGCACGGCACTTCGTACGTGCCACGTCCATGAAAACGACCTCGCTGCCACTCGCCAACGTAGTGGCTGCCGTCGGCGAAGACGCAGGTCGCCACGCCATGCAGAGAGCCGTACCCCCACTGCCCCGTCACGCGAGCCGCAGTGCTGCAGGCGCTGGTGAAGCTCCCATGGCCGTGCGGCATGCCATGCATCCATTCGCCGATGTACACGTCACCGTTTCTAAACCACTTCGTGCCTCGCCCATGCTCGCGCCCCCGCAGCCATCCACCCTCGTACTTGGTGCCGCTCGGGTAGAGGTAGGTGCCGTTGCCTTCGTACAAGCCGCTCACCCAGTCCCCCTTGTACACGTGCCCGTCGTTGTACACGTACTCGCCGTAACCGTGAAGGGTGTTCTCGACAAACTCGCCGGTGTACACGCCCTCCGGCTCAACCAGCTCCCCTTTGCCGTGCAGCTTGTCATCGAGCCAAGAGCCTTGGTAGAGGAGCTTGTACTCAGCACTGTGGTATGTGCCGGTGCCGCAGCGTTGGCCGGCGAACCACTGCCCCTCGTACAAATCGTTCATGGGCTGCGAGCGTCGCAAGCAACCTTTCCCGTGCGGATGGCAGTTCTTCCAGTGGCCCTCGTAGATGGCCGTGCCGTCAGGAAACGCGAAGGTCTGGTACCCCTCAGGCTGCAGAGAGGTGAGCCGGTCACGCACCGCGAGGCCCACGGACTCCCACACCGCTAGCATGTCACTCACCGCAGCCGCGCTCGCCTGCGCCCACGCTGCCCGGCGCGCTTGTTGGTACCACAACATCTCCAGCCTGCCCTGCCTATCAAACTCCTCTTGCTCCCACTCCTTGTGCCCCAAGGCGAAGGCAAGCCTTTGCTGCCGCTGGGCGTCCAGTGGGTGCAGGAGGAGGCGCGACGCATCCTTTGGAATCTCCATGATGAACGCCGACAGCCCCGGCTCGGCGGCGGCGAGGGCAAGATCAGTGGTGGGGGACTGTTTTCGCGTCCCTGACGTTCCTTTTACCGTGGGTGGAATCACAACAGCAGAGGGACAACCCGCTGGTGCATGCAACGAAGCACGTGAGGTGCAGTTCATGATTGACTTTGGTGAAGCAGCAGCAGATGAAAAAGCACTGCGCTGGGGCTTCATTGCTGCCTTTACGGTCTCTGGGACCATGTTTTCCCGTGCGACACGCTTCACCACCAGTGGGAGGGCAGCCCCCCCACTGAGCGGCGAGTCCGCCACAAGAACAGTCGACTCCATCCCCGATGGTAAAACGAGTAAAGAAGCAAGTATGCGCACTCTCCTGGGCAGAGGTGCCGGGACAGAGCAGCGCACTAGACAGCTCCAACCACGGCCCCGCACGTACCTCCAGCCACCCTCTTGAGAGAGAGAGGGGGGGGGATAGTTCAAGGGAGGAGAGGAGGGAACGAGACAACGAGGCGGAAACACGTCACGGTCACGGCGGACGCCCTTGCTTACTCCGCACGCCTACGCTTTCATATCGCTTCCGCGTCTGTGTGGGTGTGTGCCAGCCCTCCGTCGCTCTGGATGCAGAGGCTTGGCAGGGCGGATGTCTGTCGTCGTCTCACTAGGTGTTTGCTGCCCTTACGGTGCGTTAGGTGCTGAGATGTAGCCAATCACGGTGCAGTCGGGGGCTGGAGGGAAGTGAGGAGTCGTAGGACACTGAAAGGGAGTGAATGGAGGCAAGGCGGCAGTGAGATGTACAAAGAGCAGTGACACCCCCCCATGCGCGCACACAGAGAGAGGAGGAGGGGGAGAGGCAGCAGACCACATTGCCGCCTACCCGCCCCCACACAGACAATTCGCTCGCCACTTGCAGCGGGATGAACGAAAAAAGAGGGGCGCTAGAGAACTGACGAGGAAGGGCGAGAGGTGCTGTTACTCGACCTACGTGACTCCACCAGTTTAGCAGAGATTGCTGAGCACCAGGAGGCACAAGCGGACTCCCTCACGCTGTCAGTCGCGGTCTGCCCTTGTTGCCCCGTCCTCTCCCTCTCCTTCAAGGGCGCCAAAACCTCCTGTGCCATCCACTCTCTCCCCTTGCTGATCCGCCGCGTGGATAAGGCGCCCGGTGGGCAGCCAGTCCCATCGTAATTCGCTTGCTTCCGTTTTTTTTCAGCCACCACATCTATTCCTTTCCTGTTCATTCAGCGTCTCCCCGACTTTCCAACTTTCCCGCCGTGTTCATCTATTGCCTGCTCAGTGGAACGCCGGAACGAGTGAGAAAGGGCGCCGTTCCAGACCGGGGAGGGGGGAGGGGAGAGGAGGGATGGCGAAGCCCCGCTCCTTCGCTCTTCTCCGACCCTATCCGAGTTCCACTGAGCGAGCCTGCCGGCAATCAATACGAAAAGGGAAGGAAGAGGGACGCAGACGCGCACTATCACCCGTTGAGAGGGAGGCGCAAGGGACAGAACCAACCAAAAACGACGAAACACCACAGCGCCTCCACGCATGACAACGACCCCTGGCTGTCCCAATCACGAAGAAGTCATGAAGAAAAACGAACAACACATACAAACAAAAAAAAAACGAAAGAAAAAATCTGCCCAACACCGAACGACGTGAACCTACGCAAGGGGAGGAGGCGTCGAAGTGCAGGCAGAGATAATGATGATGATAAAGGAAGCACACGCACACACATACACACACACACACACACACCGCGACCATCAGCAACACCAACATCACCACCCACTGAGGACGTTGAATCAGACAAGTATAAAAAAAAAGGTAGGGCAGGTAGAGCGAAAAGGAGAGAGACAGACAGAGGTCAGGCCGTGCGAGGTGGCTACGGTGACACACCGGGGCCCGCAGCCGTTCGTCTCCTTTGCTGGATCACCATGAACTTATGAATTTCTTGATTGGTATCGGTCTTTTCCTCTCTGCCTTTACCATCGCCTCGCCTCTGCACGGTGAAGACGAAGGGCGCAAGGCCTTCCTGGGCCGTCCTCTATTTCCCACGCATCTGCAGCATCACGCTCTTGAACTCCTCAAAGGACACCTCGCCATCACCGTCCTCATCGGCCTCGGCGATCATCTCCTTCAGCACATCGTCGCCGGGGTTCTCACCCAGCAGTTTCGCCACCTCCTTCAAGTTCGCAAACGAAATTTTCCCTTTCTTATCGAGGTCGAAGAGCTGAAAGGCCTTTAGGATCTCCTCCGGCGAGTCCTTCTGCGCCATGCGCGACTTGACCATGGCCTCAAACTCGCCGTACGCCACCAGGCCGTTGGAGTCCGTGTGCATGGAGCGGATGATGCGCTCCACCTCGTCGCGCGACAGGTCACCGAAGCCGAGACCCTTCATCGCTAGCGCCATCTCCTCCGCGTCGATAGCGCCAGAGCCGTCGGCGTCAAAGAGGTTGAAGGCCTCGCGAATCTGTTCATCCGTCAGCGCAGCCATCTTGATGGATGCAAGCCACAAAACGGAATTGTGACAGTGCCAATGAAAGCGCGATAAAGAAAATATGTTCTATGAGACGCCTTCACGCTGTAGGCAGAATGCTGTCGTTGAATGGAGGACACACACACACAAGCACGGAAATGGCTGTGAGTGATTCCAACGATGCCGGAGTCCATTATGCACCGGCAACGAAGCGGTCGCGTGTCGCGAGACGCCCCGGTCACAGGCCAAGCAAAAGGGTTGCGAGAAGCACGGAATAGAGCATAAGAAGATCTCCACGAAATGGAAGAGGTGGGGCACCCTCGATGTGTAGAGTGGCATCCCTCACTACATGAGAGCGTCTGGCAACGGCGACTGCAGAAGTAGCTACGCCAGCCATCGATGGCTTCAACCCGCCACACCGCAACACCCAGTAGACACCAGTGCCCCTGGTTGCACAAAAGACACATCGTCCACTTCCGCTTCTTCGACCACGCGACCCGTCTAACCTACATCATACATCCATCTTCCGTTAAAACTACCGCACTCACGGCTACCTGCCAAGGACTCTCATCACGTACAGCCCTGCAGCAGCACGCCTCGCGCACGTACACACACAGGCGCACTCACACGGGCGCACTCGCACACGCGGCTCGGACACGGAGCGCACCGGCTGGAAATCGGTGGCGCGCCCCTTGCTGTACAAAGTAACACTTGCGCTCAATCCATGGCCGGGATCCTAGTCATAAGACCGTCGTAAGTGGGTCGTCGTCACAGCCGTCAGCGCAGAGCACACCCACGCACAGGTACACCGCCAGCACCGCGGGCCATCAGAGTACGAATCGACTGTGTAACAAACTCGCTATTTTCACCTGCAGCACGCGCCGCATCCAAAGGTGTCCTAAGCTTGAATTCTCATCACGTGCAGCCCTGCAGCAGCACGCCTCGCGCACGTACACACACAGGCGCACTCACACGGGCGCACTCGCACACGCGGCTCGGACACGGAGCGCACCGGCTGGAAATCGGTGGCGCGCCCCTTGCTGTACAAAGTAACACTTGCGCTCAATCCATGGCCGGGATCCTAGTCATAAGACCGTCGTAAGTGGGTCGTCGTCACAGCCGTCAGCGCAGAGCACACCCACGCACAGGTACACCGCCAGCACCGCGGGCCATCAGAGTACGAATCGACTGTGTAACAAACTCGCTATTTTCACCTGCAGCACGCGCCGCATCCAAAGGTGTCCTAAGCTTGAATTCTCATCACGTACAGCCCTGCAGCAGCACGCCTCGCGCACGTACACACACAGGCGCACTCACACGGGCGCACTCGCACACGCGGCTCGGACACGGAGCGCACCGGCTGGAAATCGGTGGCGCGCCCCTTGCTGTACAAAGTAACACTTGCGCTCAATCCATGGCCGGGATCCTAGTCATAAGACCGTCGTAAGTGGGTCGTCGTCACAGCCGTCAGCGCAGAGCACACCCACGCACAGGTACACCGCCAGCACCGCGGGCCATCAGAGTACGAATCGACTGTGTAACAAACTCGCTATTTTCACCTGCAGCACGCGCCGCATCCAAAGGTGTCCTAAGCTTGAATTCTCATCACGTACAGCCCTGCAGCAGCACGCCTCGCGCACGTACACACACAGGCGCACTCACACGGGCGCACTCGCACACGCGGCTCGGACACGGAGCGCACCGGCTGGAAATCGGTGGCGCGCCCCTTGCTGTACAAAGTAACACTTGCGCTCAATCCATGGCCGGGATCCTAGTCATAAGACCGTCGTAAGTGGGTCGTCGTCACAGCCGTCAGCGCAGAGCACACCCACGCACAGGTACACCGCCAGCACCGCGGGCCATCAGAGTACGAATCGACTGTGTAACAAACTCGCTATTTTCACCTGCAGCACGCGCCGCATCCAAAGGTGTCCTAAGCTTGAATTCTCATCACGTGCAGCCCTGCAGCAGCACGCCTCGCGCACGTACACACACAGGCGCACTCACACGGGCGCACTCGCACACGCGGCTCGGGCACGGAGCGCACCGGCTGGAAATCGGTGGCGCGCCCCTTGCTGTACAAAGTAACACTTGCGCTCAATCCATGGCTAGAAGGAAAGGGTGGGAGTGCGTAGATATCGAAGTCTGGGTAGCAAGTTGACGAGAAAAGGTGAGAGAAAGGAAAGGTGAGGTTGCGTAAGTGTCATCAGTGGCCTGCAGAACTGAGATGCGGCGTTTGCCGCGGTTTTTTGCGGTGAGAGGCAGGCAACCACCACCTGAAGAGCGAGGCAGGTGTTTTAGGGTCGACGCTTGTGGGAATCATTTGGTTGGGGTGCGCAGAATGGAGAGGGCCTTTCAGGAAAAGGGAAAGAAGAACGACGCACGGTTGCCTTGTAGGCTCGCAGGCTTGCTGTGCAGAATGTTCCTAAACCCTCGGTATAGTCGGGGGCGTGAGGAGGCACAACGAGAACAAGGAGGAGATCTCCTTTAAGCGATCCCCCACTCAGGTGCAGAGTGTGTGGACGAGTTTACACCTGTCGTGCGTTGTTCGGTTTCTCTCCGTTTACTAGTGGTAGAGGCCTTCTCCCTTGATGGCAGGTGACGGAGCGGAAAGAAAAAAGAGAAAGAGGTGACAACAGCACCCAGTAGCACATCCCATCATCGGCGCCCTGCGAAGGTGAGGGACGCCCCCGCGGGGCACCTCCATCCATCCCTCTTTGTGCCAAGCGCACGAAACAGCCCACAAGCGCAACTTTCAAACGTCGCCGGCACCCAGGAAGTGCAGAGCACAGGGCAACAGGGAGAAGGAAAGAGAGGGGACATCGACGAAGAGGCTGCAAACGACGTACGAAGGCGCAAACAGGGGAAAAGCGGCTGAACGGCAAGACAGAGCAAAAGCCGCATTCAAAGGACAGAAAAGGAAAAAGAGAGCGCGCGGTGCGTGCATACGTCCGCGCGTGTGCGTGTGCGTGTGTGTGTGTGTGTGTGTCACAACGAGTAGAGGGAATGGGCTAAAGCAAGCCTCCAAGAAGGCGCTGCATCCACACAGACACACCCGCGCACAGAAGGAGAGAGAGGTACGCCAGCATCCCTCATGCGAATTCGTTTCGCAAATTTCGTTTTTTTTGCTTCGTTGCACATCCGGCCGTGGAGCTGGGAGCGAAGTGAAGGGGAATGCGCATGAGGCAAGACCGTCCTAAAGAGGAAGAGTCGCGTTATCGTCGTGTCCGCTGGCACCACGCCATGGTTTGTTTGTTTGCTTTGCGTATCGATCGATGCACTGAAACGATGCTGCTTCAGACCTCGCTAGTCATCACCCCTTTATGTATTCCAACCTCTCCTTCCTGAGGGGAGTGGGGTCGTGTTGAGCGGGAGAGTTGGAGCGAGCCATATCAATGTGCTGACAATGTTGTCACGCGGCAAATCTCCCGCGCTCCTCGGTCCCTGGTGTACGCTCCCTCTCTGTACAACTCGACAAAGAGGCGGGTGGGCTGTGGAAGAGATGGCAACCGAGCTGGAGAAGTGCGAAAGGAACATCAGGAAAACACCTACACCCACAAATGGAGAGGTCATTGGTGCCTAAGCGTTCCTGTGGTTGCCCATAAGCCATCATAGGGTTTGTGCTCGTCCACTTAGACCTCGTCCCCCAAGTTCTGCAGCGCCAGGTACATGATCGACGCACACACTGCCCCGACCGCCTCAGAGGCCCAGTAGACCCACAGGGATGCCATCGGTGTGCACGCAGACTCGTTGAAAGAGAATAAGCACCTCACCACAATGAGAGGGGTAGCCACAGCGGGGTTGAAGACACCACCGCTAATCGGGCCACACGTCAAGCCTCCACACAGCACCGAGAAGCCAATGGCGAAGCCGTAGAAGTTGTTGTTGCGCTGCTGACTGATCGCGACGTGCAGGACAACAGAGCAGAGAACAAACGTAAACACACTTTCGGCAAGGAAGCCGCGCAGCATCCTGTTGAAGCTTCGCCCCATGTTCGGCACCGGGAAGTCCCGGCCGCTGATCAGCATGCAGTAGAAGGCAGCTGCCACACCACCCGCCATCTGCGCGACCACGTACATGATGAGTCGGCGCTTGTTGAAGGTGGCGTAGCCCTCACCTTTGGAGGTGGCCAACCACACGGAGACGGTCACCATTGGGTTCATGTGACCGCCACTGAGGTAGCCGAAAGAGAAGACTAGCGACATGAGGAGGAAGCCAATGCTAATGGGTGCCATCTCTGCATTCTGGGTGATGCTGAGAGGCACGGTTAGCACCAATAAAAACGTCCCAATAAACTCCACGACGGCTGCGGACATGAGAGCGTCAAACCGCAGGCTTTGCAAGCAGGAAAACTTCTTGATGGCGGTGTTTGTGTTCAGCAACGGCGCCGGCGCGGCGGATGCGTCTGTCGCGTCGGCTACGCGTGGCAGGTCCACCACGCTGACCGTTGGCGCACTCTTCGGATTTCCGCCCGACACCGGCGGTTCCACCTGATTATCGTTCGTGGCAGTAAGCATCTGGCTTGCCTTCGTAGCCGTTTTCTTTTTTGGATGTCCTTCACTGATGGTGTCCTTCGAAGACTAGAGCACCGCTGCAGGAGAGAAGTCTGCCAGCAAAAATACGAAAGGCGAGAGAGCGAGAGCGAGCGATGGGGTGAGACCTGCAGAGATGTGCCGCAACCTTCCCTTCTTGTGCGGATTAGTGTGGAGGGAGAACTATAAGCAGTTAAACCAGAAACAATACACACATATATATATACATACATGTATATATATATATTACGGGAAGCGTTTGGCAACCACGGAAGAAGAAAAAAAAGAGGCGTCAGTGTAGCTGAGGAGGGTGGAAAGAGAAGCGATAGGACAACCTTCGGCGTACGGTAGTATTAGCGTCTATGCGTACGTGCGTACGTGTGTGTGTGTAATGCACTGGAGATCCGCACAGTACAGTGGTTCCCATTGTGACCGCATAGCGCGAAAGGGGTGAAGAAAGAAACCGCAAGAGATAGGAGTGACGCAACGACAGAAACGTGAAGTACCGATTGAAGCGAGAACACAGTCAAAAGACAGCCCTCTGTGTTTCACAGCGACAGCCGACTTGACGTGGCCGGCGTAGGTAGCATGCACGCTTACCCATGTGCTCCTCTTCCTGTGCCAGAACAAACCGGCTGAGTAATAAGTCTCCTTTCATGGACACACACACACTGCCTCTCACCATGAAGCTGGCAGCATGTTGCGATCACTTTGTTGGGTGTTTCTATCATTGTACACGTGGTTTACATCAACAGTGCGCCTCCAACCTCTGCCCCACGTACGTGAGAAGAGGGCGAGGAAAAAAAAACGTCAATAGCTGAATCTCATGACTCGTACAAGAAAAAGGGAGACACCGGGAGCCCAATAGACATGGAGACAGATTCCATCATCAGTGTGTGTTTCTGCGCAACCTTCGATCCACAACTCAAGAGGGGCAGCACCTCAGCGAGCGATGAGACACTGATCTACGCTACATCGAGCAGCGTCACCTCAAACACAATGGTCGCGTTGGGGGGGATCAGCCCCGGAAACCCTGTGCCGCCGTAGGCGAGAGTCGGCGGCATTGTCAGCTTGCTACGCTCGCCCTTGGACATCTGAATAATACCCGCGTCCCAGCCCTTGATCACCTCACCGCACCCAACGCGAAACACGAAAGGCTTCCCGCGCTCCAGCGTTGAGTCGAACTTGCTTCCGTCCTCCAGATAACCAATATAGTCTAGTGTCACAACACTGCCAGATCGAGGAATCGTCTTGCCATCGCCCTCAATAATCTTATCCATCACCACTGCGTCGCTGGGCATCGTGCTTCCGTGAAGTCTGCGTGTGTGTAATCTGATACGTTTAGGGTCGTTGTGATTCTTCCTGGTATGCTACTCCGCGAAAATAAAAGACGACTTCGACGTGGTTGTCAGGTTTGCCTCCCCCGTCGCTGCGTTCGACGACTGCCACGATCGGGGTAAATGGAGACGCGTCAACAGGTGTAGCGAACAAAGGGAAAAACGGGGAAAGAAGAAGTGGACCACCGCGTACATTTTTTTTTGTGGGAGGAGAGGGGAAGGGGGGGTGGCAGTGTCCTGCTCATACTGCGCATGCACACGCGCACACCTGATTGGCCCGCTGTGAAGGGAGCAAGAAGGCCTAGAGGCTAAGCTACTTCGCCATCACCGGCGCCTGTTTCAAACGCCGAGGAGCGAGAAATCATTCTTCGTTAACGCATCATTTTCCCAGACACAAATCAACAAGTATAGACGCACAACCACACCTCACCCACCTCTCTTGGACTACAGCTAAATCGTGCTCTGCTAAGAGAAACCATCCTGCTATTGAGTCGGACCATGCGACTAGCGGGCTCGCCCTCCCCTTCCCCGTCCCTTCTGAGCATGCGTGCTGCGCGATCGGCGCCAGGCGGAGACTTCGGTGCGCTGCACGCCTTGATCCAAGCGGGCCGCGTCCACGCTCCTGCTCGAAGGCGGAGGCGGTGGGCGTCCGTCGTGCGGGGAGTAGGGGGAAGTCCAGGCGCCTGGCGCATGGGCCCGAGGAGGAAGTTGGCCAGCCTCAGGTTAGGGCCCTCTGAGACCCTGCACCCGCCCTGTATGCCATGCATCTCCCTCACTCGCCTCAAGCCGCTGCAATCCATAATGTGTTGTGGAGACTCTCCACATCGGGGTCTGGTGGGCTCGACAGTGTACCTTGGGGTGTTCTCGTCATCGTTCCGGCATCTGCGCATCATCAGCTCACCCGGACAGGTGTACAAGATGCCGCATATTCCGCGGATATGCACTTAGGGGTTGATTGGTATGCATCTCTTCGCGCCTTTTTCCGTCGACCACTCCTGCTCTGCTGACCTCTCGATGCCTTGCGTGAATGTGATACGCCGTGCCAGCTGTCATTGACAGCGTGTGCACACAGTACTCCGATTTTTGCATCCGAAGGCCTGCTTCACTACCACGTTGCTCCCTGGGAGGGCTCGCTGTCATCATCTGCCATTTCCGTCGATGCCACGGGGGGGCGTGTCTGGATGGCTTGCCCCCATGTGCATCGAAGGGTGGGACGTTGCTATGAGTCTGTGGCAGCAGGGGCACTCCACCCTCTCCTCAATCCGCACGCCTCTGACAAGCGCGGGTGTATCAAGGGGATGGGGCCCTCGGATAAGCGTGGGCCTGCAGACAAAGAGCTCATCGCCTATCGTCCTGAAGGTGCACAGAGGCCCGACACGTGGATGCGTATATTTGTTGAATCGCGACACGATTCCTCGCGAGCCGGTCCAAACGCGACCATGGCCGCAAGTTTCTTCGGTACGCCGCCAGTCCACACCTGACCACCGACACCAAGAGCCGGCAACCGTACTCAAGGACCGTAAAAACGAAGAGTATGAGCAGACACACCTACACAGATGCATGCCAAGCCCCTCTCTTCATTTCCGCTCTTCCGCAGGACAGAATAGCCCCATTCGTTGTGGTTTCTCCGAGCCAGGAACCCGCTCGGTGATCTGCTGCCTCTTTCTCATCTCTTGGGTTCCTCCGTACCTTGGGCAAGAGAAAGTGTCTTTTCTGTTCCCCTCCTCCAACAGCCTGGCAAGTACCTACATGAGGCATGTGAGAAAGCTACGGCTCCTCCAGCACACACACACAAGACACAGAGAAGTACCCCCCCCTCCACCCTCTTTCTCTCTTCCCCCCCCGCCTTCACGCACGCACAGGTAGCTTCCTCTCTATCTTTGTTTCTTTAGGTGTCGTCGTCTCTTTCCGTTGGTACATTGTTAGAGGTGACTTAATGTACGTGAAATACGTGAATGCTGCTGTAAAAGAGAGGAGGGGAAAAAATATATAGAAAAAAAAAGCGAGATGGGCCCACACACAGACAGACAGACAGAGAGACAGACAGGGAGAGAGAGTCTACTGATCTTTTTCATCGCTTCTTTCGTCGCGGGTGACGCTGGAAAAAAAAAGGAAAGGAAAGGAAAGAAAGCGCTGTAGTTTGGTGGTAGAGTCAAAACAAGAGGGAGGAATAAAAATGAAAATAAGATAAAAATAAAAAGGAGGCAATACACACTCGAAGGAGCAAATCCAGCATGTGGGCAACAAACCCAAAACAACAAACGAAAAGCAAACAAACAAACAAACAGAGCGCATCCCGCTCCTTCGCATATGCTTACAAGAGGCCGCCACACCAACACCAACACCACTACAACAGGCAGTGAAGACAACCCCAAAATTATATTTGACAGAGGGAGGGAGGGGGGAAGAGAAAGAAAGAGAGAGACGAAATCGCTTGAGTGGAGAACACAAACAAAAAAAAGGAATCGAGGAGAGAGAAAATGAGCAAAGCCAAAGCAGGAGAGCATGAACCGTACCGCACACGAGGTGTGAGGGAGAACGAGAGAGAGAGGGAGACGAAGTGGGCACAGGGAAAGAAAATGGAACAGTCTAGGGGATAGAGAGGGGCAGAATACACCCCCCCCCTACCTTTCACTGTGTATCACATATACGACGACGCGCGTGCTTAGGCAAATGTGCGTATGCACAAGTGTGTATGTGTGTGCAAGACAGGGGAGGGGGGAGATTGGCGTTGCGTACATGCCCCCCCCCTTTGTCTCTTTTTTGCAGGGGAGCAAAACGAGCGAAAGGAAATGAGACGAAGAGAATGAGCGAAAGAACGAAAGAGAAAAAAAAAATCGAAGAGAAAACGGACGCAACGAGGGTCGCGGCAGACGAAGAAGGGTCGATACACGTACACACTCACTTGACACTCTTTCGCTCACACACACGCACACATAACATACACACACACACACATCAATAGACAGCAACAAAAATAGAAAGCGAGAGAGAGAGACTTGCTCCCGTGTTTTTTTCCAGCTTGTGTGTCTTTCCACGAAGGTGAGACGCGTGCATGTGTGTGCGTGTGTTCTTCTTTCCTGCTTCAAAATGAGAGCAAAAATGGGAGAAGACGGGAGGGGAGGGGAGGGGGGGAAGAGTCAGAGGAAAGAGGGAGAGAAAGGAGGACGGAGAGGAAGCAATAAAAATTCGCTTACATGCACATGGTTATGTGCCTCCTCCTCGTTAGCACAAGCGTAGACACACACACACACAGAAAAAAAAATGGGCTCTCGTTTTTTTCCCTTACGGCAGTTGATTATAATCCCGAATCAGCCGTCACTGTCCAATGTCATCTCATCTCTCGTCTCCTGACTCTTTATCGGTCTCCAGTTCACAGAGGTGCACACAGACACACATATATGCGAACACACATTCACAGAAAGCAAAATCGAAACACACTTGTCGCTGCTTCTGGTTTCAAAGTTCACGTACTTAATCTCCTTTTTGCATGATTTTCCTTTTTCAATATGCCATGCTTGCTTTCACTGGTGGGGTTGTTTAGGCTTCTTCATTTTTTGCCGAGGTAGAGGCAAAAAACACATGGCCAGGCAAAAAAGAAACAGGCCAGGAGGAAAGGGAGAAACGGTAGTCAACGTGAGCGAGAGACCAAGCGAAACGTAGCACATGTACGATCGCACACGCTACACAAACACACAAAGGCACACGACAGCATAGAAGCATGGCATGCAACCTCCAATGAGCGTGGATTGTCGCATGGATGGCAACATAAAGATGCTCTTGCGTCCTTGCTTGTCGACGTGTGCCTGTGCACGTGTTCATGTGTATGTTCGAATACTACCCTCAGTGCCGTTGGACGACTCTGATAGCCTCGGACAACGAAAACAACAAAAGCCAAACGAAAAAAAAAGCATTTTCGATGAAATACAAGCCTCAGGCAAGACACAAAACAAGCCGAAAAAAGGTGGAACAGAAACAGTGAAACGAAGGGGCGAAATATATATATATATACAGCGATCTGAGAGACGGCACACAAAGTTAAGTCAAGCATACACGATCCTTCAAAGGCCCAAATCTTGCACGTGTGACTGTACGTGTGGAGGGACGAGTGGGGGGAGGGGGGTATGTGTTGGTGTTCATGGGTGTGCGAGCTGTAGCGCAGAAGAAGCGAAAAAAAAAATGAGAGAGGCAGGACAAGATACATAAACGTTCACGGACTGAGTCATACACACACGTATAACCAACAAGACCAAAAGGAAGAAGAAAACAACAGAAGGCAAGGGAATCACGATGAAACCAAAACGGGAGGTGAGATGCTCGATCCAATGAAAAGAAAGACAAAAATAAAGAGAAGCGTCAGTGTAAGATGAACCCCGCTGCTGATACTGTTAGTCGTAGAAAGGGGAGGCGGAGGAGGATGAGGGTGGGGGTGGGGAACTGTGTTTGTCGCAGTATTTGTGTACACAACCCCCGCTAGCTTCTGTGCGTTCGTTTGAGGCGCCGATATGTCACTGTGGTTTACCTTCATGCTCAGTCCTTTGTTCTTTCCTTTTTTTTGCCCCCCCCCCCTCTCCCTCCCCTCAACACTGAAGATTTGCCTACACACGCGTCCAGCTTCCCCTCCTCCTACGAGAATAACGCTGAACTCTTTTTTGTGGCGGGGGGGAGAGGTGGATAAAAACGCTTAAGGCCGAGGCGTGTTCCGCCATCCCGTCCGAGGGCACTTGCTGAAATAAGACACATAAAGGTGAAGAAAAAGGAAGCACAGGCGAAACACAATAATAATAAATACAGGTAGTTAGAGAGAAAACCGATTAGAAAAGGTGTCCGGGAGAGTGACGCTCCTCTCCAACTCTCAGTGTACAGAGAAGGACACACACGCAGCTGTGCGCACCCAACGCACGCACATAGCGTCCCCTCGCGACTATATGAGAACCGTATAGGGGTTCAGGCGGTACACACCAAAGCGCACAAAGTCTACCCCGGGAATGGAATACGGCATGAAGCTGGCTGCGTCATTGTACCCGCAGTACTCAGAAGCGGTATCCCCTGTCGCCGGCTGCGCTTCCCGTTTGAACTGGTAGGGAGGAAGTGGGGTGCTCGTCGGGTGGTAGCTCGAGTCTGAGAGACTCGACTGGAAGGCAGCAGAGTACGACAAACCGGTACCACTGCGCACCCTGTCCCCATGCATTTCCTCTGTGGCATCCACGTCCTTCCCCTTGGCGCTGCTCAAGGGTGCCGCAGCAGGCCCTGCAACAAAAAACGGACCCGATGGGGTTTCCACGACAATCGTGCCGCGCGGCATGTGCTTTTGATGGGCGCCGCTGTTGTACCGCATCGACACCTCCGACTGCAGCGCCTTCTCGTGGCCCTCCGGCACTAGCCACACACCCTCCACGCCGTTCACCGAGTCAAAGAAGAGACGATGGTGCGTATCGAGCATCCGTTTCACGGTGGCCTGGTCGTTGATCGTGGGCCACGCGCACCCCTTGCCACGCTGTGTGTGCGTGTTGCGGCGGTTCTCCACTGAAACCAGTGCACCAGTCGAGGCATTAAAGACGTTATTCACCAGCCAACGCACCATGGGCACCGTGCCGGTGCGGCGCAGCTGACCGAGAAAGAGGCGCTGACCGCTCTGCGGGTGAGGCTGGTGGCAGTGGCTGTTGCCGCACACGGCCCCGTGTGCGTTGAAGAGGGAGCAGTGCGGGCACGACCACGGTGTCTGGTGCTGCGGGGCCAGCTCTGCCTCAATCTCCATCTCGTTCCTGTCGAGATCCTCCAGGCAGGGAATGAAGATGGCCGGCACCTTGCTCTGCGGCATGCGGGCAACCGTGACGCGCGGCAAAGACTGGAGGAAATGGAAACGGCTCACGCCGCGCACCTGCATCGCAGCCTCCCAGGGCAAGAAGCTGAAGATGTTCTCCCAAACGTCCTCGTTGTGAGAGAAGTGCGTCTTGGAGCGGTGCGGCGCCGTGAGCTGCGAAGCGAAGCGGTAGACGACCTCCTCCTCCTCGTCACCGTCGTCGTCGAAGTTCTCACTGACATGAGAGCCCGCGGTGGAGGAGGAAATCCCCTCGGACATGTCCATGAACGGCACGTGTTTGTCTGACGACGCAGACGAGTAGTACGAGGAGGAAAAATGGCTCTCATTCTTCAGCGAAGGGCGTCCGCGGAAGTTGTGCGAATCGGCCACCAGCTCCGTGCTCAGCACGCTGTCCTGAATGTTGACCATCCCGGTGATCGTCTGGGCGGCGAGTATCAGCATCAGAAGACTAATCTCCTGGTTCAGCATGCGCTTGCTGGAACGCTGCGGTGGCATGCAGCCACGGGCGCCCACCGTCGCCAATGCCTCGGCGTTGCTGTACGAAGAGCCCTCACTCACCCCCGTACCAGGCAGGTCCTCCATAACGGTCGCGCTTGCCCTCTTCATTGTCTTTTGCGGCATGTTGGATCGGTGGGCTTGGGTGTGGAAAGACCGAAGAGGAGAAAAATGAGAATCGGCAAGTTGGTAGCTTCAGGGTGTTTTTTTTGTTTTTCGTTTTCGTTGGTGCACTGCCCCGAAGAAGGGGTTTCCGATGGCGTTAGATGCACAAGAACAATGATGGAACGCAATCCCCCGAAACAAGGGAAAGGCAAAGCACAAAGAGGAAAGGTGTGGTGAGATGTTTTCTTTCGTCGTCGGGGCGGAGGAAGCGGACGCGTTTGCTTCAGACGGCGGTCCGATGGAAAACGCGAGAGTGCGAAAAGCAGCAAAGGGCAAAAGAGTGGGGTGGTGGTGGAAAGAAGAAGCGAGAAGAGCTGCGAGGGAGAAGCAAGCAAGTGTGCGGGTACGCAATCGAGCACGGGAGAGCAAGAGGAAAGAGAATATGCAGGAGAAAGGAGTGTGACCGAAGACATTGAGCTTCACAAACCTGCACACACCTCGGTTGCAAGTCGCTTAGAGCACCAGGTGCGGGAGATTGGGTCTCATTGCGGAGTGCATGCAAGCCGCCTTGCTTTCGATCGTTACAGACGCTGGCTCCTGGATTTCGCTGCAACCTGGAAGAGTGATTAAACGCCAACTTTCGTTCTACGGACCTCATTGTGAACAGGGTCAGCGCCCTCTGCACCAGTACACCAACACTTAGGCACACACAACACATAATGAGAGCTCTGCCCCGCGGCCACCTCCATCATCCTCGGGGTTAGTACCGCGGTTGAAGTAAGTCGAGAACTTCCTTGCCTGGCATCACATGCTGAGAGCGCTCGCCCTGTAGAGCCTCCTGTGTCTCTTCCGCCATGTAGCCACCACTCTGACCGCAGTCAGAGATCCAGGCACGACTCACGGGAGTCCCACAGCGCGAGCCGCACAGTTTCACTACCTGGTTGACGATCTCCCAGCCCCCCAACACCTGCCCTACAACGACAAACTTTCGATCGAGTTGCTCATTGCGTCCCAGATTGAAGAAAAACTGGGATCCGTTTTGGTTCGGCCCACTGTGCGCCATCCCGACAGTACCAGGCAAGTGCTTCCCGGCCTTTCCCTCAAAAGACTCATCCGGAAACGGATATCCAAAGACGCTAACATTGCTGCGGCCGTCCTTGGTGAGAATGTCGCCGCCTTGCATGACGAACCCTGGAATAATGCGATGAAACGGGGTCCCCTTGTAGTACAACAAGCACTGACCATATCCGCGCTCGCCGGTGCACAGGGAGCGGAAGTTCTCGCTTGTTCTCGGCACAACGTCCCTAAACAGCTCCACCGACACTCGCCCCAGCACATCGCCTTCGGCGGTGATGTCAAAATAGACCACCGGGTTATCCGCTATGGGGGTGTACGGCATGTAGAGCGCCGCGCGATTCGACTGGAGCGCCACACGCGAGAAGCGCCACATGCTTCAAGTTTGCTAATTCTTCCCTTTTTTTCCTTTCCCGGTGCACACAGCACGGGGAGCAAGCGACGAGGGCTTCCCCCGCTGAAATGGGTGTGACGTGAAGTGTGACGCGTCGCCGAACTTGGTGAAGATATCACTTGTTCGATTAATGAAAACAAGCAGCGCTAATCCAAAGACAGGCAAACGGGAAAAGAGGAAAAACAACCAGGGCATCATAACAGCAGGAGTAGTGAGCCAACCAGGAGATTCCCACTGTTAGAGAATCACCCGCAGAGGGAGGACCCATGGCTCCCACTGCAGCAGGTGGGGTTGCTCTCCATCAGCATCTGCTTCCTTTTCACCACCGCTACAGCGGAAGTACCAGCCTTATTTGCGCACCCTCAAGCCAAAACTCTTGGCCTGTCAAAGGAATGGCAGTTGAGAGGGCCACATTTGTCACCCGCAACTTGACAGCGCGCCACAAGAGAGGCGCACCCTCCTCTGCCTGTATCTGATTTTGGTGTGGTTGCCTTCAATCAAGCCCATCAAAGAGAGTGCGTATGCTGTTGAGGTGGTGTGATTCCATCTATTTCGCTTACTCATTTAGCCTTGAACCACCGCGGAAAAAAAAGATCCTCTTCAACATGTCATTGTGCCACAAACACGTCACCTAATATGCGCATACAACCACGGCCTAACTACCTCTGCTGCTCACTGCGGCTATGTCCAGGAACCGGGTCAACCAACACCGTTGAGCGTCGTTCAGCCCCACTGCACCTCGACTGCATACGGTGCAGAGTGGGTCCAGGCTTACACTCCACATCACCGCAACGCAGTTAAAGCAGAAAACCAGTAGGCGGATGCGTACATTAGCTGAATCCCCGACACGATTCGTAGTGAGCTGGTCCAAGCGTGATCATCACTGCAAGCCACTTCGGCACCGCGCCAGCCCAGACCTGTCCGCCGGTACCAAGAGTCCGCAGCCGTACCCGAGGCCAGGCTGAGCAGGCTCTTGGCGCTCCCAGAGGATGCGCACTGGACCCTGATACCACGCTGAGGTGGCCGGCACCATCAAGGGCCGTGAAGAAGGACAAAAAAAAATCGTACAGGAAAACGAAAAAAAAGAAAGATACAAACTCGCCACATCACCTTTTTTTCTTTTTTTTCGGTCGTCCTGCCTCTGTTGTTTTGCCCTTCTTTCAAAGAAAAGACTGTAACACACCACTCTCTCCTTGCTAGATGAACAAACAAAAGAGCCAAGATACGGTGAGAAAGCGAGAAAGAAAAAAAAAGGAGAGTACATAAATGAACCAATCCGTACATGCCCGCTGCGGATGCGCTTTCTTGCATATGTGTGTGTGTCCTTGTCTGCCGCCCATTTCTTTGAACGAACGCGCAAACACTCCAGTCCAAATCCTAATCTACTACTCACACATAAAGGGATGGAAAAAAACACCACCATGCCACACCACGACACCTGAAGCGCGAGCGATAACCCTCTTTAGCGTGTGCATTGGCGGTAGTTTCTCTCGAAAGCTATTGTCCCGACCTAAGGTGCACCCTCGAACGTTGATACCCTTCAGCAATCTCATCAACTTTCCTCCACATTGTACGGCTTTGCACCTGGTTTGTAACCGCGCTGATCAAAGACTCCACAAACAGCATACAAGAAAGGCAGCGCACCACCACTTGCTCTTCGAATGAACTCGCGATCACGGTGGTGGCCCTTCGAGCTCGTCATGCCACCGCCCACCGCAAGCGAGTACAGATCGATAAAGAGACGACGTTAGCAGCATGCAGAAGCCTTCTTCTTCTTCTGTTCCTTCTCCAGGGGTTTGGGGGTCTCCTTTTCGGAAGGGGCTTTCTTCTCCTCCTCCTCCTCCACTCTTGCCTGGTCGAGGGCCTCCTGCTCCCGACGCTTAGCCTCCAGTGCGTCCAGCTTGCGGCGCGCCGCAAGGCAGTGCACACCTGTCTCACCGTAAAGAGCACGCATGAAGTCCCTGTCAGTGATAGCACCCTTGTTTTCAGCGTCTAGGATGCTAAAGAGAGCGTCCACCTCCTCTTCGGACAGGGCATCTTTCTTGAAGCTGCTCTTGGTCACGATTTCCTCCAGCGACCTGCGTGTGATAATACACGCCGGGGCCACCACAACAACACATTTCGCCATGTCCTCAGCCGACATGAGAGATGACCTGTTATCTTCGCAGAACTCGGTGAACTCGTAGGCAGTCATCTGACCAGGATACGTGGTCTTGCTCACCGCCTCGCCAACCGTGGGCGACCTCAGGCAGTAGCCAGCCTCGAGAGCGGCCACTGTGATCATTTGACGAGGCAACACATCTATGCCATCCTCGCGGGTGATGCGGCGCTTCTCAAAAGCATCCCTCGTAGAGATCAGCATCGTTGTTGGCAATGAGAAGAGGCAAGAAAGCAAGTGCGAAACCGAATGATGTCCCTAGATGAGATCCTTTTCCTTTTGGGTTTGTTCAAGCAAAAACTCCTATTATTGTGTTATAGGCCACAAGAGCAAAAAAAAGGGGTGGGTTACAAAAAGAGTAGACTGCCAGTCATAAATAGGCATCATCCTGTGAGACGAAACGACAGTACCTTGTCATCGATATCCTTCCAATATAAAAAATAGTAGGAGACGGACTGCAAAGGCGGAAACTGCAACACGCCAGCGACTTCCACCTCACCCTTACCCCGTAAATAACAGGGTGGCCAACAAAAGAAAACGGTGTTGGCTAGTCCCTGAAAGGGACTGGAAGGGAAAATGGCACCCTAGGTTTTCTTCCGGTTTCCTGCGACTCATTTCGAGTTAACAGTGTGCTGCAATGACCCAGAAGAGTTAAAGAGGCTCTAGTGAGCGAGAAGTCGAAACGTGACCACCAAAATCACCCACACGCCTGAAAACGGATCCCATTTCGTTCGACGAAGGATTCATCTTACTGGGGTACAGCTTGTTCTTGAAAACAACCCAGTCAAACTCGTTGTCGAAAGACCGTCCGCTCCCGTGTAACAGCGCCCGCGTCTGCTGCCCCTTCGAACGGATCATCCTGGTCCTCAAAGGTGAAGCTGATGAAGCGGCAGCCACAGCGCCCGCAAGTTTTTCCCGTATTGACTTTAAATCAGCACTGTCAGGAAACACCTCCAGACCTTTTTCAACTATTCTGCTGCCACGATCAAAGTCCTCCTGATAAGCAGTTGCGATCGCCCACAAGACATATCCACGGCCACCACTTTTTGTACTCAGCATCGCCTGTGGTTCCAAGAGAGCAGCTTGTCTTCCGTGAAACTCCGCCTCTTTGTAAAGACCGCTAAGGATAGCAGCGGCTGATGCATTCGAATGCACAACGGCGTCTATGTCGTCATCATGAGAAAAGTTCAAAGAGCTAGAAAGGAGAGAGAAGGCACTTTCGTAGTCCTCTTTCAAAGCACAGCCTTCCGAAAACGTGGTCAGCAATCGAATCAGTTTTTTTTCATCGTCGGAAGTCCTAGGGTTCGGCGAAGCATATGAGCCAATACCTTCCCTCATCGGCACAGAAATCTGTCCTCGCAGATTCTCACTGTCATCAGAGTTGCTGATGCCGCCAGGAAGTGTCAGCGGCTCATCGAAAGCCGAGCGCGCCAATCGCCGGTGTGGAGTGCTGCCACACGCGCTCAGTGACTCGTTGTACTCGAACAAGTCATCTTTCAAGCGCTCACGCAATGCGGGTGACCCGAGTGCTGCACGCACTGCAAGAAACGGTACACGAACATTCAGCTGCCTTTCGAATTGGGCCAACGGTGCAGCAAAGCTTGAGACTCCACTTTCAATGCTCCGGTATCCCCTTGTATTTTCTCTGGTAGGAACTTCTTCGAGACATTTGAGAAGGCTGGACGTCGCATCTTTCAACTCCTCGTATGGATTCTTGACAAAGCACTGCAGCCACTCTTCAACTTCGATAGGGACGTGTTGTTGCTGATATGAAGCTAAAAATTCAGGAAGGCGAAACGGTCGCTCGATCCCTGTGGGAAAGCACCCCAGTGTCCACCAGTACTTCATGACGTAAGGCCCTGGCCCATGTGGACCGGCAAAGCGATAAAGATACATGGTGGGATTCAGTGACATGTGCTTCTGGTGCTTGGACCCAGGAGCCCAGCTGCCACGCTGGTAGCTGCGAGCGACGCATTGCCGGCGTAGCATTCTTCTGCAACGAGTGACTTACCGCGTAAAACAGGCGAGATGAATAGGAAAAGGAGTGATGATGGTGCAGAAAACCCTGGAATAAAGGCAATGACCTCCTCGCTTGAGCAGAGCGCGCGTTGGGTACGGAAGTCTCTAGGTGAAGAGAGAAGTAAACAAGAACTCCGATCCAAATCCAGACGATGAAGCGGCTGAAGACACGCATATGTGGAATGAGTACATGCATCGTGCCTGTTGGTGCATGGTCATCCATAGGAAGCACTTTTCAGCTTCTAGTGCAATGTGAAAGGCCCAAAAGTGCCATGGATGAAAAGAGAGAGTCCTCTGTGGTCACATGAAAGAAGCGCTTCGCTAATCAGAGAACTTCCTCAGGAGTCGTAGCCAGTTGATATACTCCTCCTGCTCAAAAAAGAAGGCTTGAGCCATGACAAACTCGGCAAAGGCATTGTTTACTCCACGCTCATCTAGGTAGTCGAGAATTTCGTCGGAAAGGTCGTCATCAAGCTCACTAAGCATTGGCCCTCTATATTTGGAAGCACACCGGCGGTGTGCGTCACCAGAGGATCCGTACATATCCTTTTTTACCCCAGAAGCAGCATTGTGCCCGTAGCACGCCTTTGCGCTCTCAAACGCCTCTTCTGAAGGATGAATTGTAAGTGCATCCATCACGAGCTCCAGGTCGATCGAAGTGAGACTAAACTCAAGTCCTCCTGCCGGATACCTTTTTTTGCGCATAAACAAGCCAAAGTTGAGGTACTCTTGCTCTTCACGCTCACCGTTGTCCATTCGATACGTTCCCTCGTACTGTTTCGTTTCCATCAAAGTGATTACATGTAGCTCCTCAGCTCCGCAATGACGAATTTCAACATTTTTGAATAAATCAAAACGGTTTGATCCAGATGCGTGCTCCATCCTCCACCCAACTGGAACAAGCGGCCGAGGTGGAAGAAAATCGCGAATCCCTTCCTCATGTTCCTCACGCATCGTCAGCTGATATAGCTTTCTATGTCGCCTGTGCTCGCTCCGTGCTGCCAGCTCTGCCGTACTACCGATGAGGTTCCTATACAGGGCGCCCAAGCCAGCCCGAGCCCCCGACATCATTGTGTAGCGTCGCAGCATCGCACAAAATCCCCGCAACTTCTAGTATATGTATGTCCATGAAAGATATGCGTCAGATTTAGGAAAACAGAGAAGAAAGGCGTCAGTAAATGCTTACTCTTCTGTGTTGGCCTGAATATGAAAGAAACAGAGGCACAAGAAGCTGTATCATTGGTGATTTGCCCAGATTGCCCCATAGTCCTTTCCTCAATAGTGAGCGAGAATCGACTCATAATTCCTCCACTCATATACTCTGAATTGACCGTGAACAACACAAGCCATCATAATAAACGACGCAGTTCATTATTTTCTCAAAACAACTCTCTACTTACTTCCACCAACCCTTCGATTCTCCTATCACCGTCGTTCACCACTTGTCCGTCAAAGGCTCGTCAGTTACCTGATGGGACGTACCCCGCATTCACTGCCAAAAGTCCCCATCTGCAATTCGCGACTTCTTCAGCCACCTCAGCATCTTTACCATTCACATACCTTCCTTCGCCACCGCTACTGCGCCACACCCGTGAATCACCGCAGTAGTCCACTATTCCATTTCTCAAAAAAAAAACAATGCGGGCCCTCCCCGAAGAACGGGGACACCCCAACCCGTGGCTTCACAGGGCCCCGCACCCGCCTCGCGAGGGAGCCAACCAGCCCCATACCCCCCTGCCACTGCCGAACCACTTTCTGGCGGCGACAGGGCCAGGTACCTACGACGTGGGGGGGGTGAAGACGATTTGTGGTTCCTGGCGCCGGCGGTTCGGTCCTGGATGGCGCGGTGTCGGGGTGGGCTGCGGTGGGGTGGCGGGCTGGGTGCGGGGGGGGACCGTGCCCAGGTGGCTGCGTCGGCGTTGTCGCCCCGCGTGTAAAAGGCTGCTTTACTCCACCCGCCGAGGCCCGAAGGCGGAGTGGCTAAGGGTTCCGGTCGCACTGGTCGAAAAAAAAAACGCCTACGGAAAGGCCTGTTCTCCGGGACTACGACGGGGAGAGAATGGGCGGTCGGTTCCAGAATGGAAAAAGGGCGGCGCCTGGTACGCGGGTGGGGGCGCGTGGGGGGAATTATTTGGAAAGTCCTCGGGCCGGCTCCGGCTTTGGGGAATGGAAGGAAGGTGGTGATGGCGGGAGCCCCCCCCCCGAATGGCGCCAAAGCGAGCCCCCCCCCCTGGCCGCCAACCGCCAGCTTTTAATTCCCCCCACCTTGTGCACCACAGTTCCTCTTCAAATCAAACCGTGACAAAGACGATCTGCGGATGAATATCCCAGAGGGTAAGAGCGAGCACCCCGCCAGTCGCGCCGAAAGGCTTCTGCAACGAGCCTGTGTTTTCGGGCGCTCCTTCGTGCTTTTCCAATGACCAAAATGGTCGCGGGGAACTTTCCCAAGAACCATTCTTTCACGAGTTTGCTATCCAAAAAAAGGGCTAACGCTAGTAATCATGTGGTGATTTTCTCTCCGATCCCTCCCTTTTCCTGGCCCTTACACCCCGACAGTAGGAGACCAGAAAAAATCTTCGTTTTTGGCCAAGCATCCTGTGCCCCGATATAAATCCAACCATGCTGCCAACCAATCCCGTTCAGAAAAGGTTCCCAACAACTTCTTCGACGACACTTCGGTGAGCCGAAGTGTTCTTCAGAGTTCTCGCCTAAAACCTTTGGTCGGGGTGGCAAATCCCGGCATATCTGAAGAAACAGGGAAAGGTCATATCTAGAACGCTCAAAAAAACACTCTTTTTCGTTGCTTCCGGGGCGCGCTTTTTCCAATGAACTCGAAGCCCGGCTCCGCTTTGCCAGGCTCGTCGCGGCCTCTGGTGGGTGGAGAAAAGCAGCCTTTTACACGCGGGGCGACAACGCCGAGGCGGCCACCCGGGCACGCCCCGCGATAACGGGGCCCGGGGGCGCAACGCGGGCCCCCCACCGCCGCCCCAGCGGCGCCGGGCGCCACCCGGACCACACATCGCCCCCACCCCCCCGCGTCGCAGGTACCTGGCCCTGTCGCCACCAGAATGTGGTTCGGCAGTGGCGGGGGGATATGGGGCCACCCAGTTTGGGTTGGCGAATGTGGCCCCGACGGTCGCATAGCGCACGAAGGAAAATTTTCACTCCTGAAGAATAGAAAAGTTTTCGGGGAAAGCAGGGTCGCCGGTTTTGGCGGCCGGGGTTCTTTTTTACTTTTTTGCGCGTTAGGAGGCGCCGGTGCCGGGCCGCCAGCGGGCCTTCGACTATCGTCGCTTATGGGCGGGGAAAGGGGGTCGCACGGGCCCAAAAAGCCCCAGCTTTTGCAAAGCGGCTGTGTAAATTGGTTCCAATTGACCGCCGGTATTTTGATCTGGCGCGGGGGGCCTGGCACAGAATGGGAAAGCAGCAACCGCCGGTTTGGCAGCGGGGAAACGGAAGCGTGGTGTTTTTTTAGTTTTTTTTTTTGCATTGGTGGCCGTGGTTACTGTACCCCCGTTTTCCCGTTGCATAGGCGATCGGCCGTGGGAACGGCTTTTTGCCGCATGGGGGAAACCCCCCGGGTTTGCGTCTCTTTTTGCCCTCCCCACCCCCTCGGCCCCCCAAAGGTTTTGTGGGGACGAAAACGCCGAATCAGACCAAAGGGGGGGGGGGATGGGAGGTGTGCGGATGGGGATGGCCTGGAAGGCGCCAGCGCCCGCATTTTTGCAAAATGCTGCCGGGCGTGTTTCGTGGAGCGATCCGCCGTACGCGACCCCTTTACCAGAATGAAAAAACCTTCCCCTTTGTGTGGGCGCTTGGGGGGGGGGGGGCTGGGGAAAGACAACCGCCCTTGCGGCGGAGGCATCGCGAGACCGGTGGCCGGCACGCCGGCTTCCCCCGCCTCGTCCTTGCTCGCTGCATTTTGGGGGTTCGCGCGATAACCGCGGCCTGTTTGGGGTGAAAAAAAAACTTCCCTCCTGTCTGTCCCAGAATTTCCCTTTAAAGAGATAGCCCTGTGAAAACATGTCGTGCTTTCAATTGTTTTGCGTTCAAAGAGTGGCGGGCCGCTTGGGGGTAGCCGCTTTCCAAAGCCCTTGCCCACCATGCCCGGAAACCCGGGCCCAGGGTGCTGTTATATGCTTTCAACATTGTCACCAGTGCTGCGTTTTCGCGGCGGGTTCTCGCCAGGGGGAGGGGCCAACGATCCTTTTCTGGGCGCGCGTGAAACGCAGGGGGTGGGGTCGCTGCGGCTTTTCCAACGGGTGTTGGGGCGCCTCTTTGGTGGGGGGGGGGTTGTGGCCGATGGGATTTCCCGGGGCCGGCGCCTCTTTTTTGGGATGGTGGGATTTGAAAAATCCAGGGTTTCTCCTTTTTTCTGGGGGGGGGGGGGTGGCGGTTTGTTGGGGGGGGAGGCGCCCCGGGGGCCCGTTATCGCGGCTTTCCCCCCGCCCGCCGGCACCGCCGAAATGGTGGGGTGCTCTCGTGGGCGATATCTTTTCGGCATGTGGCGGGGTCCAAATCATTGCCCAAGGCACCCATGAAGGAAAAATAAGGAAAATTAAGGAAAAGGTAATCGTTATCAAAACCCGTGATCATTCAGACGCGGCTCGGCCCAAAGCTACACCTTTTTGCATCACCATGGTGGGAATATTGTCTACAGGGCCAGGGGTTGCCGCGGGGGCAGTGAAGGCGCCGCCAGCCTTGGGGCCTGGGCGGCGCGGCGCCGCTTTGCGAGGGGGCCCGCCTTCAAGATGGGGCGCGGTCCTCGGCAAAATGATCGTTTGGGCGGCTGGCGCCGGGCGCCAGCGGGCGTTCTGGCGTGGTGGGGCGCGATGTGTCCTTTCACCCGCACAGCGCGGCGGAGAGAGTGGGAACGCCAGGGTGGTAAACGTTTTGCTGCGCTCCTCGGCCGTGTGCCGAGGGTCCGGCGCGCTCGTGTGTTGAACCTGGCGGGTGGCCGGGCCGGGGTGGTGGTGAACTTAGCTGGTGGGCTGTTCGGGTTTAGGTGTGTGTAACGGTTTGGAAAGCGTGGGGGTGGGTCTCGGCGTTTGGAAAATAGTGGGGTTTCTCGGCGTTTTTCTTAATTCTGGGGGGGGGTCCGTGATGGTACGTTGGGGTTCCTTTGGCGCCGGGGTGGCGGTTGGGTTGTCTCGTTTCTGCTGCACCAAGTGCCTCGTTGGTGTGCTTAGCCCGTGCCTGCCCATAATCGGGGCTGCTGTGGGTGGTGGGTTGGGAGGCGTGATCTTTTTTTTTATGGCCGGGCCTTTGTTGTTTACCTAAAGGGGGTTTGAGGGGGGGAGTAAATTCCAAAGGCCTTCTTTTGATCACGTCGGTTTCGGCGTCTGGAACGTTCGGTTTGTGGTTTTGTCACGCCCGCCGCCTTTTTCGGTGGTGGTATCTGTTGCTCTCGGCGTCAAATTTTCCTTGTCGGCTGCGGGCGCTTTGGGGTTGTTTTTTGCCGTCGGGGTCGCAAAGGCGTTGGGGTTCGTGTCTCCTCGCTTCTTCGCGATGGCGGGGTGGGATTCGCGGGTCTGTTTGGTAATCGGGGCGGTTTGGGGCTTGGCTGGCGGGGGTTTGTCGCCTGCCTGGCCGCTTGCCGTGGGGGGCAGCCCCAGGGAAAAGAACAGTTCTGAGGAGGGGGGGGGGGCGGGCGGGAAAGGCAACTTCCCGAAGCCTTCATTTTAGTATTTGTTGATCGTAGCTGATTGAACCGAGGTGCGAACGGCGAGGGGTGGGATGGGTTGCATGAAAAGCCTCCCGGGACGCCTGTGTACTTCCAACTGTTGGCGTAATGCTTTTGAAACGCCAACGCTTCTTTGACAGGTGTGTCTATACCTTGCGGTGGTTCGTTTCGGCAATGCTTGTCATTGGTGTGGGGATGTGCAGTATAACCTGAGGCAAGGGAGTCTAGTTCCTGCACTTATCATGGGGAGAGGGGGGTGTCAGACATGCTGAGGAAATGCGACTACTGGGAAGCCTGTCTCGGGGTCAGGGGGCTCAGCACCGTCCAAGCTGGCTTTTGTTGATGCTGTTTGATTGGAGGGTGAGTTAGTGGTATTCCGTTTGATGCAAGGAAACGGAGAGAAAGATGTTCTCGGAGCCGTCAAAGCTCGCTCACGTCTGACGGCAGTGGATTGTTAGCCCTTTTACGCATTGCGAAGCTTGCATTCTGTACGAGAACTGTGGCTGCTGACCTGAAAGGGAAAGAGTACATCTCAAAGGAGTTTTGTTTAAGATCTGAAATGGAGGCATAGTGGCGAGAGGGTGTCGTATGTTCATTGATGGTTTACACGCTTTTCCTGATGATCTTTGTCGGAGATCTGATGCTGTAGCACATATGGAGCGATCACGCGGAAGTGAGACTGCCTGTGATGGTTTTCAGCGTCATAGATTCAGTTGATGTGGGGTTAAGAAACGCAAAGGCCATACCGTGAGTGGGGGTCGTTAGGATGATAGGTGGGATTTATAATACGCGAGGTGAAGTGCTCATGTCGCGAAAACAATCGACCACTGCAACTGGAATGGCTTTTTCCTTCCTTGCGAAAGATCCTAGCTGTTCTTACAGACTCTAAATCTTAAAAAAACCTTGATTCTTTAACAAGCGTCACGTTGGTCGTTTTTACCGTGGGTACCATTAGCTCAAAAGGAACTTGTGCTGGGCCGAACTACACGGTGCCTTTGGATAGTATGACGCACCTTCGACAATTATCTTTTCATGCTCGCACAATTGGGAAACTCACTGCGTTCAGCTGTAGCGCGGAAGTACTAACAGTGTACCTGCGTTTTACTTGCTATGCTGGAATGCCTCTGCTTCACAGAGGAGTATAAGCGACGGGGATGCGAAGTTCTTTTTAATACAGTTTTGGTGCTGTTTAGTCAGAACACAAGACCACATTCGGCACAGCTTAAAAGTCTTCTCTGATATTCTTATGGTGCAAATCCAAAGCCAGTGCCTACAATTTTCGCTTACCCTTTCTCTTGCTACTCTTGCGCTACTGTTACAGGTACAGAAGAGCCGACGACAATACAGAGGGTGGCAGCATACAGAAAATGAAGGTTTGCGCTCTTCGGATAGGATGTTGGTATGGGGGTTTGCTCTTGTCATTTTATTTGCTTCTCCTTTCGTGCCCCGCTCACTGCGAGAGGAAGCTGGTGGAGGTTCACCGGATCATTGCAGTTGGCGATGTTCACGGCGATGCTGATAATTTTCTGAGAATTCTTCGTATAGCTAATCTGATTGAGGACAGCGTGACGGGGGCATCAGGGGTGCTCGATAATCCACCGCGCTGGAAATACTCCATGAGTCCAACAAACGGGACTGCTGTGAGAACGACCCTTGTTCAAGTTGGTGATTTAATAGATCGTGGGGAGCAGGACTTGCAGGTTCTGAACATTGCCATCTCTCTTCAGGAGCAGACAGCGCAATCCGGCTCGCAAGACGAGGTTGTGCTACTCATCGGGAATCATGAGCTTTTGAATATTCAAGGACATTATCATTACGTCAACAAGAACAACTATGGTGGCTTTCTGAGCAAAGCACTTCGAGCAGAAGGGATGAGAGCAACAGGCGCGTTTGGCCAGTACATTGTAGATAATTTTAAGGCTGGACACCTGGATGAAGGGGTCTTGTTTGTTCATGCCGGTATCGAAACAAGTATGAAGATTAAGGACGTTGAGGCGCTCAACACAGACGTTCGTGAGGCTTTGCGTCAAGGCATCTTCCGACATTCACTCCTAGGGAGCAGTGGCCCTCTATGGACGAGGAAAATGATTATAGAAAGCATGAGTGGCGAGTGCTCGGATGTGAGGGCGGCACTAAAGCAGCTTAACGCAACGCGCGTTGTCGTGGGTCACACAGCACAGGAATCGGGTCACATTGGTCAGCATTGTGACGGGCAGGTCCTTGCCATCGATGTGGGCATGAGTCGATGGATGTACGACAAGGTTGCAGCACTAGAGCTTGTGTTTTCAAAGTACACAGACAACATTACTGGAACTGGATCCGCCAGCTTCGTGGTCAGAGAGCTACGTGAGGGTGTTTCGGGGTTTTGCCACACATGTCTTGAGGAAAGGGGAGGCCTCGATACAACAAGAGGTGGTGACTCTGATGAGGAGAACGATATTTTCGATGACTTGTAATTACACTTGTCCCCCCAAAATTATCGTCCCAAACTCCATGAATATTTTCTTTTATGGAGTTCTTTGGTGCTTTGGCTTCTCAGATTATTCCTTGGTGTATCCAAGTCTTTGTCACTGCTATGTCAGGTGTAAATAGTCTTTTGTGAAAAAAAAATCGTGTTTCAGGTCTTTGGATCTTAGAAACAACAACTAAAGGTCTTGAGAGGGCAGAAATGGAGAGACTTATTCTCCTGAAACGGCGGTGCTCTTCCATCTTCCCTTTGCCCCTCGTCCACATTTGCATACTCTTTTTTTCTTTTTCGCGCAGCAGTCTCTTTCTCATCATACGCCCATCGACTACGAATGCATCCCGGTGGACAATACAAAGGCGATCAGTATCGCAGGCGCGGGGATCACAGTCAACAGGGCTATCTAGCTGCTCAAGGGATCAATGACCAGTTATCGGAAAAGACAGGCGGCAGTGGGGGCTACCGGGGCGGCAGAGGACGAGGCGGCTCTTTTAATAGTGGGCGGGGTGCGCGAGGAAGCGGCAATTTCCCGGGATATCAGGGAAATCGAGTAGATGTCGAACTGGCGCCTCAGAGAGCAGTGGAAAAGTCAGACAGCCCCACAGTTGACAAAAACGATCTCTCAACATGGCGGCGAAAAGACTTCCACGAGCTTGTGAAAGCCTTTGTCGACGACAAGGACTCCAACGAGCTTTCATTCCCATCCACTCTGACACCTGCTCAACGGAATATGGTGCACCGAATTGCAATGTCATTTAACCTCGATCACAAATCCAGCGGCGAGGGTGCCAGCCGCGCGTTAAAGCTGACAAAAATTGGCGGAAGAGTTGATGCGCTGAAGCGGCAGCAAGATGCGGCTGAAGGTGGGGTTCGGGTCAAGACCATCGATGGGTATCAAGGGGCGCAAAAACTCGAGCACGACCATCTCTCTGAAAGTGATATTCTCTCGCTTGAAGACAAGCTCAAGCCGCACAAAAGAAGGATGGCTGCTGCAATCAAGGCTGTGGTGAATGAGCCAGCCTGGGAGAGAAAGTGTTTCCGAGTGGTTCAGGGAGGACTCTCTGTAGTACCTAAACTCAGCCGACCAGTCGACTGCGCTCGATTGAATCAGTTTCGTATGTCGCTACCAGCGTACCGGCATGGCCCACAGATTATTCAATCGGTTCAGGAGAATTCTGTGGTTATTGTTTGTGGCGACACTGGCTGCGGCAAAACTACGCAAATACCGCAGTTGCTCTATGACGCTGGGATTTTCGACAAGCACCACGACGTCATCTGTACGCAGCCTCGTCGAATCAGCGCACTCTCTGTTGCGCAGCGCGTTGCGACGGAACGAGGTGAGGCCTGTGGAGATAGCTGCGGGTACGTTATCCGTTTCGAGAACATGACGAGCGCGAACTCGCATATTATTTACCAGACTACAGGTATATTGCTACGCCGCCTCCACTCTGAGCCGGACCTGAGGGGTGTCGCATGCGTCGTCGTCGATGAGGTGCACGAGCGCGATGTAGAAACGGACTTTTGCCTGCTCTTGTTGCGCGATAGACTGCGTGCACAGCAGGAGCATCCGGAGAGATACCCACTCCAGCTCAAGCTTGTAGTGATGTCAGCAACAGTGCAGGTGGACGCGCTTGTGTCGTACTTTTCCGGCTACAACAGCGGTCGAGATATCCCACTCATCACAATCCCTGGTACACTGTTTCCCGTGAGGGAGTTTTTCTTGGAAGATGCCTTGCGCAAAGTTGGCGCCTCGGCGTCCGCTGTACCGGCGATGAGACTCCTTTCGAACCAGAAGCGGGAGGCGGAGCGGAGCGCCGACACGCCAGAGGCGGAGGGTAACGCGGCGCTGTACGAACAGCTGAAGTCGGTGGTGTTCGACACGTTTGACCGGGATGTGGAGGGACTTGTTCCTTACGATCTTGTGTGTGATTTAATCAAGAAGATTCACGATGAGTCTCGTTCTCACGTGGAGAGCATTTTGGTGTTTCTGCCAGGGTGGGCTGCGATTTCCTGCATCGCGAATCGACTCAAGCGCTCACAGTTTGCAAGGGAGCTCTCTATCTTGATGCTACACTCTAGCCTTACGACGGCAGAGCAGCAGCGCGTTTTTGAGCGGCCACCGAAACACTACCGCAAAATTGTGCTCGCCACTAGCATCGCTGAGACAAGTATCACGATCGACGATATTGTCTACGTTATTGACTGCGGTCTCGTGAAGGGGACGTCATACGATCCTATGGGGAACACCAGCGCTCTCAAGGCGACGCTGATCGGCAAGGCAAACGGGGTGCAGCGACGGGGCCGCGCCGGGCGCTGCCAGGCTGGCGTGTGCTATCATCTGCTTCCTAAGGCAGTGTACGATGACTTGCCCGGTTTCCTCCCCCCCGAAATCGTTCGGTCTCCACTCGAGGAGGTATGCTTGCAATTGAAGGCCATCGAGTCGAACCAGAAATGTGCGCAGGTATTATCGCGGGCGATGAGTGCGCCGCCCACGGAGGCAATAGAGCACGCCGTACAATTTTTGACGGACATGGGTGCGTTTACTGTTGAGGAGAAGATGACGAACCTGGGCAGGGCTCTGGCAGCGCTCCCAACGCACCCACTATTGGGCAAGATGCTCTTCACGGCTGCCTGCTTTGGTGTTCTAGATACCGTCGCAACGATCGCGGCTGGTCTTTCGGTAAAGACGCCGTTCATTCGCCCACAGGCCTTTGAAAAGAGCAGCGCTAAAGAAAACCTGCTTCGCATGGACAACAACGCTCTGTCGGACCACTTTTGCGTCGTAACTCTGTTCACAGAGTGGATTCGAAGCGGCCGGAGTTTGCATTACGCGACTTCCCACTTTGCTGATAACACCACGTTGCGTTCGCTGGAGCGGACGAAGCAGCAGTTCATCAGACTGGTGCTCCAATCGTCCTTTGCGAAAGGGATCGTATCTCCGGAGGCTCACTTTTCGCGGTACGCAAGCAACAGAGGGCTTGTTAGGCTCGTTCTTCTCTGGTCTCTCTACCCGCGCCTCGCTACCATCGAGTACCGCGCCAACCGGGGCGGCCAGAACCCTCAGGTGTTCTGCTGGGACAACAAGGCTGCCGTGTTCTCCATGAATTCGGTGCTGGGGTTCTACAGGCGTAGAGACTTTGGTGCGAACTCCTTTATCGTCTACTACGACCGCATGAACCTCGAGGCGATGCTGAGCGTTTTCGACGCAACAGCGGTGTCCCCGATCGACGTTGTGCTGTGCCTGCGCCAGCTCACGGTGCGGCCGCTGCTTGATGTGCCAGCGCTCTTCTTGGAGGACACTGAGAGCAAGTTGGCGCCGCCCGCGTACCTAGATGTGAACAGCGTCCCAAACAAGGAGAACTATGCTGCAATGTTTTTCGATGGCGACAAGAAGTTGTACGTGGCCCCGAAGAAGCTGGCCGACGTCCTTCAAACCGCGCGGGACTGCTTAGATTTCTTCCTCGCCACGTGCATCAAAAGCGTCCGCGCAAATAAATTTCCTGATTCCTTGGTGCATGCTTTGGCACAGATTGTGGGATATCCCATTACTGGCTGCGATAGACCTGCCACCGGGGTGGCTAGTGCAACTCACATGGATCCTGCTATCCAACAAATACAGCTGGCTAGCGCACATCTACCCGGGTTCGCCCGCCGCCAGGGGCAGGGTGACATGGACTCGGGCGTCTCTGACGATGAGGCGCCAATCATCGGAGACGAAGACGACGACACATACCTGGGGCGCTTGACCGCAGAGCAAAAAGCATCCGTGACGGCCGCCTACGGTGACTTGGCGGTGTTCCGCTACGACGGCGTCACAGAGCTCTTGCATGCGGCCAAGAGGGCGGAGGACTCGTCAGCCTTGCAGGAGGAGAAAATGGAAGGAGGGGAGGTGAACGCCGCCGGTGACGATGAAGAAGACGAGGAGGATGAGGACGAAGAGATCATCGTTGCTAACCTGAATCTTGCGGAGATGCAAGTTCTGCAAAACGTGTGAGTGCCTCTCAAATCTCGGGGCATCTCTTTTCGTTCGCCAGCTTTGAAGGCGGCCTAGCGTGGGGGTGGGTGGGTGTTTTGACCCCAATGCCCATCAGCCCAAGTGAACGCGCTGACTGAGTCAGCCACTTGTTGCGTTTCGGCATGTTCTGTCGTTCCTCTCTTCACCCCACCCCTCGCTGCGCTTATTCGTGGAGGTGATTCATATCTTATGGCTGCCTCTATGTTCTGGACGTCGAGAGGCAGTCTCTAATGGTAAGGTTTGCTTGGCTCTCTTTTCACTTTGTTGTCTTCGGGCGCACTCCCTCCCCAAGAAGTATTTATGTTAGAATAAGTTCTCGCTGTATGCGCACGCATTCCCCTATCTGCATGAGGTGCAGATCTCTGTGCACACTATCCCGTAAATCCGCTTCGAGGAGAAAAAAGATAAAGGCGGTCCACGCTCTTGAATATCAACAGAGGGGACTAGCTGTGCCCAGGTTTGACGTGGTGTGTCTGCTGTCCTCGTTTTCTCCTGATGCATGAAAAAGGTAGCAGCTTCACCTATCCCAGGCGAACGCGCCATGGAAAGTAGCTGTGCAGGTGCTGAGGAGAAGTGCAGATTCCTCCGACGCGCTGCCGTTCGACAATCGACTCGGCACAGCGCTTATGGTGGAGCAGTGTCGACAGCAGCCTAGGAGCGCTGTGGTGTGTGTAACGCAGAAAAAAGAGAAAGAACGACTGCCACGAGAGCAGCTTCTTTTTTAAAATTCTTCCTCTCTTCTGTGTACACTTTCCACTGATGCCGCGGCACTCTCAGCGGTACGCGGCGCAGTACTCATAAGCACATTCCAATTCGCCTGGACTCACGGTCAGTAGTCGTAGTATTTGTCATCTGGTGTGCCGCCAGCAATTCGTCAGTATGCTGTGCATTCGGAAGCTAGCGCTAATTGACAGAGCCGACCCAGGGACGGTGTGGAGCTACGACCTAAAGAAGCAATGGTACTACGGCGACCTTGTCGCCGTCCGCGTGCACGATTCCAACGAGAAGGTGCTTGGATCGACGATCCCAGATGTCTTTGCCCCGACATCAGAGGCGGGGCAGTCTACAGTGTGTGCTTCCTGGATCAACGAATACCCAGAGGAGGAGCCGATGGCGCCTGAGAAAGCGCCCGAGGAGAGTCCTGGCGAGCCATCCCCTTGTGACTCGCGAGGTGAGGCCGCGATCGACGGAAGCGATCCGCCAGAGCCTACAGCGTCTCCGGTGACGCCGGGGAGCACGACGAATGGCTTCAACAATTTGACCGCTCCGCCAGGTGGCGTGGCCGCAGGTGCCAAATACGCCGAGCCGTGCTCCGCCTCAAATCCACCGCAGCCTGAATTTCCTGCCGGAGGTGCCGCTGAGAGTGATCAAACTGTAACCTCTGACAAGCCTTCCGCTGCTGCTAAAACCGCGACGAAGGCAGCAGAAGATCCGTCAGTTTTGCCGACTTCTTTGGCGGCGGCTCCAGGCTCCTCGTTCAGCGAGGCGCCCACTGGAGAGGGAAATGGTGCTGCCTGCGTCCCGGCATCCGCGACTCCGGTGGCACGCAAGCCCAGATTTAGCGGCTGCACGCCGATCAGCATTGCTGAGGCGCCAAAGGGTGTTCTCCAATTTCAGGTCATTACAGTGTTCGGGACAAGGGTGGCCGTGGGAGAGGCGAATGTGCAGTCAATCCTGGAGGCTGACACGTCGGGATCACCCCATGTCCAGCACTACGCTGTGCTCATTATCCCAGTCAACACAAATGCGGAGAGTGCCAGCACGATTCACGCGGTGCTGGAATTCAGCGTTGTCGTTGGGACAACAGATATTGCTACCGTAGTTTCTTTAGCCGCCAGCGCTTCGTACGCGCCGATGTCCACACCACTCCGTGCCGGTAGCACTTGTGCGTTTTCGACCCACACCTTCTACTTCCCCTCTAAGTTTCTCTCTGGGAACGGCGTCTACATTGTGACGAATGTGCTGTGCGCGGAGAGCTTATCCGACAACTCCGTGCACTTGGAGTTTGCCTTGCCAGAGGACTTGAAACGGATGCATGTACTACCGGAGAAGAAGGTTGTCCTCAAAGAGCGCGGGGAGCGCGCCTACTTCACGTGCACTTGGGATGTGCTTAGTCCCTACGTGGGGACCGCTACCGGGAAGGACTCGAAGCGTACATCGGCCGGGCTTCATGTTTTGATCCGCGACGGCTCTGAAAGCAGGGCTCCTTTTGATATCGAACTGGTCGGTGAGCCTCCTTCAACAAAAGCAAAGGGTGTGGGTCCTTACATGTTTTTTGTGAACCACGCCAAAGTCACCAACAACTCTTGCAATGCGGGTGATGAGGGCATCTTGATGGACATTTTGCCTATTTCACTCGTCACTCGTGCGGTCGCGTAGCCGGCCACTGCGACACGGATACCGTCAGCTGGTGCTGACTCCCTCACGTACCCATCCACTGCGCTGAGAGGGGGAGCCGCTGGACATTGCTTTTCCCTCCATTCCTGCGGTCTCGGACATATTCCACGAATGACAAAGCGCGACAGAGGGACGTTTTCTTTTTTTATTGCTTTACATTTTTTTTTCACCCATCAACAGTTGCGCAAACCAGACATCTTTTCTTACTTTGTGTACCGAGGTTTACCTTGTCCGCCCCACCTTGTCTCTTGTGCAAACAGGGGCGTGGGGGTAGACCTAACACAAACACGCGCGGGACGCTCACCCTTTGCCTCTCCCTCCTTGTTCCTATTTCAGATATGACACTGTGGTGTTTTTCTTGCTCTTCAATGGCTGCTCGCCGAGGTTTCTGTACAGTTGCCCTTTCCGGTGTAGAGGTCAGCCGGTTTGCTTTGTTTGAGTCTTCGTGTACAAGTGAAAGAGCCTGTCCTCTACATTTTCCTTTTGTTTTTACTCAGTAGTTCAGCCCTGATGACGGTGAGAAACACTTCAGTGCGCGGCTTCACAGGGCCCCGCACCCCCCCCTGTCGGGGAGCCAACCAGCCCCATATCCCCTTGCCAGTGCTGAACCACTTTCTGGTGGCGACAGGGCCAGGTACCTACGACGTGGTGGGTGAGAACGATTTGTGGTTACTGGCGCCGGCGGTTCGGTCCTGGATGGCGCGGTGTCGGGGTGGGCTGCGACAGCGCGCACGCATGCGTCATTCATACGGGTGTGAAAGTGCCGGCGTGACCCGTGAGTGCGCAACCCGGCCCTCGCGCTGCCTACTGGTGGGGGGCCTGGGCCACCCCCGTGGTGTGTGGTCCGGGTGGCGGCCCGCGCCGCTGGGGCGGCCTGCGGTGGGGTGGCGGGCTGGATGCGGGGGGGGGGCGTGCCCGGGTGGCCGCCTCGGCGTTGTCGCCCCGCGTGTAAAAGGCTGCTTTTCTCCACCCACCAGAGGCCGCGACGAGCCTGGCAAAGCGGAGCCGGGCTTCGAGTTCATTGGAAAAAGCGCGCCCCGGAAGCAACGAAAAAACGTTGCTGGGTTAGCGGTTCGTCGCTGAGAGTCCTCGAAACTGCGTTGTGTTATGTCTACACTTCTTGTGTGTGATCCCTGGTGCTTTTTTTTCCATCTGTGATGGCGTGCGCAGTGGCACGCAGCGATTATTCTCCCGCATTCCAAACAAATCACCCGTTGAACGGTTCAATCACCGAAACAGGAAAGGTGTCGGAGAGACGATAATCCATGCACTTCTCTAGGATGAGGAAGTACACTCCTAAGGATGGATGGAGTCTTTTCACGGGTACCGCCAATCTACTCGTTGTTTCGTAGCTCCCTTTCGAGTCTCCATCTTGACGTCACCAGGCGATTCAGCTGATGCTTCGTTGCCGCCTCCTTTGCGTTGACTCGCCCGGTGCTCTGCCGCCTCGCTCTATTTCCCTCTCCTCCTCTGTGCTTCCCCTTCACACACACACACACACTGACGCATACGTTGTCCCGCTCACGCCTTTGCTGTCTTGTCGTGCGCAGGGTATTGCATTGTGCATAATGGTCAAGTCCCACTACATCTGCGCGGGCCGCCTGGTGCGCATCCTGCGTGGGCCTCGCCAGGACCGCGTCGGTGTGATTGTCGACATTGTCGACGCGAACCGCGTGCTGGTGGAGAACCCGGAGGACGCGAGGATGTGGCGCCACGTGCAGAACCTGAAGAACGTGGAGCCGCTGAAGTACTGCGTGAGCATCAGCCGCAACTGCAGCGCGAAGGCGCTGAAGGATGCGCTGGCCTCGTCGAAGGCGCTGGAGAAGTACGCGAAGACGCGCACTGCTGTGCGCGTGGAGGCGAAGAAGGCGTGCGCTGTGTCGACGGACTTCGAGCGCTACCAGCTGCGCGTTGCACGCCGCTCACGCGCGCACTGGGCGCGCAAGGTGTTCGACGAGAAGGACGCGAAGACGCCCGTGTCGTGGCACAAGGTTGCGCTGAAGAAGATGCAGAAGAAGGCCGCAAAGATGGACTCGACCGAGGGCGCTAAGAGGCGCATGCAGAAGGCGATCGCTGCGCGCAAGGCGAAAAAGTAAGGCCATACCCTGACTTCGCTTGTTTTGTGATTTTTCGTGGGAGTCGGTGGCCGTGCCACCGGTCTTTCATCGGTTTATTTTTCTCCAGTCTGAAAGAAGTGCAAAAGCGAACTCATTGTCGTGAGTAAAAGGTGTCGCAAAGGCTGTTATGACTGGGGGACTGTGTGCATTCCTCAGAGTCCACGAAGGCGGGTGTATGTGGAAGCTGTTTGCGGCATGTGTGAGTGCTCGCGTGTGCCGCGGTGAGTCGGGAGCACTTGTTCGATTCCCCAGGCACGCACGCGGGAGCTGTCGATGTGGAGCGATGGTGCGCCTACGAGAGCCGTCATCTTCCTCCGCCTTGACATTTGCCTCTGGAGTTCTTTGCCGATGTTGCGCTCGTGACCGCGTGGTACAAACCTCAGCAAGTTCGACGGTCACTTGTGGGTGGCTTCTTCAGCGATTCTCTCGCTCTCTCTTCCTCGCTCATCTTCTTTCGCACCGCACAGTCTTCTCCAGATGTAGGGGTAGTGCTTCCACTGCTTCTTGGGGAGAATCACAGGTGTATACACACAAACACACACACGTTGTGTCTGAAAAGGAAGTCGCCGAGGAAAAATGATTCTTATCGGTCTCACGGGGGGAATTGCCTGCGGGAAGTCATCTGTATCGCGAATACTGCGAGACGAGTTTCACATCGAAGTCATCGATGCCGACCTTGTCGTGCGTGAGCTGCAGACCCCGAATTCTGCGTGCACCCGACGAATTGCAGCGCGGTGGCCCCTCTGCGTGCATCCAGAGACTGGGGAGCTGAACCGCGCGGAATTGGGCAAGGTCGTCTTCAGCGATGCACGAGCTCGAAGGGAGCTAGGAAAGGTAATGAACCCCGCAATCTTCAAGGCCATTCTGAAGCGCATTGCCGCCGCCTGGTGGCGTGATCTTTGGCGCAGTGGCGCTGTCTCGTCGCCATCCATCGTGGTGTTGGACGCCCCTACGTTGTTTGAAACCAAAACGTTCACGTACTTTATCAGCGCCTCTGTCGTGGTGAGTTGCTCAGAGCAGCGTCAGATCGAGCGACTGCGTAGTCGAGACGGTTTCTCGCGAGAGGCGGCGCTGCAGCGTATCGGTAGCCAAATGCCTCTCGAGGCAAAGTGTCGGCTTGCCGACTACATTATTGAGAACGACTGCGCAGACGACTTGGACGCGCTTCGCGGAGGCGTGTGCGCGTGCGTTGCGTGGATGTCGCGGCAGTCAAACAAGCGGCTCACGTACATGTTCGGCACCGTGGCTGTTGGTGCGGTTGGAGTGGCGGCCGCCGTGGGCTACGCTTGTTACCGACTTCTGCTAGCGTGAGGGGTTGTGCTTGCTTCATTATCACGCTTGCGTGGAGGTACCTACCCCCCGTGTAGGGAGGGGCGTTTCAGCTGTCATCAAGGAGATGATTCTGACCCCCGCCCGCCCTCTGGGCGGGGCTAGGAGAAGAGTCTCTGCACTGTGCATACTGGGCGTTTTCTTTCACACGCACGAAGGAAACGAAAGATCGACTCGCAACTACAACGCACCTCTTTTTTATTGCTTGCCAAGGACGAAGCTCAGTCTTGTCGCAGCCATGATTCGTGACGCTAAGCTAGCTGTGTGTCACATACGTGCCCTTAATGCGTGCGCGGGTCTTGGTGCAGTCGATTTCACGCAGGGCGAGATGGATAAGACCGATGGTGCCTCGTTCCACTCATTAGGTGGGGCA
This sequence comes from Leishmania mexicana MHOM/GT/2001/U1103, assembly GCF_000234665.1. NCBI lineage: Eukaryota > Euglenozoa > Kinetoplastea > Trypanosomatida > Trypanosomatidae > Leishmania > Leishmania mexicana. The sequence goes on from NC_018326.1 coordinate 614,831, forward strand.
TGAAAAGATGTAGATGGACGTCTTTTCTTCCTCCTCGTTCTTAGCTCAGTTCTTCTCGCTTTTCTTTTTCTACGCTGAGGTTGGTGTGCGTTTGTGGATATATGTGTGTCTCTCTACATCTGTGCTCTCTACGCCACCATAACACCGTTCCCTTGATCACCCCTTCACCCAAGCCGTCGCCATCAACACACAGGAGTGTCTTTATAGCCTTTCACAGCGAAAACGAATCCCTTTCCTTTTCCTCATCATTCTCTTCCGCGAAACTGAAGCGATTCTCTCCGTTGCTGCGCCGCGGGATGTCGTTCACCGAGTGGCCTGTGAGTCGGGTTCGCCAGGAGTTCGTCGACTACTTCAAGAAGCAGGGGCACACATTTGTGCCCGGCAGCCCTGTCTGCCCGCACGATGACCCGACCCTGCTGTTCATCAATGCTGGGATGAATCAGTTCAAAGCGCTCTTTTTGGGCACCGCTGACCCCAACACTGACTTTGGCCGTCTGAAGCGCGCTGCCAACTCACAGATGTGCATTCGCGCTGGTGGCAAGCACAATGACTTGGAGGATGTCGGGCGCGACACGTACCACCACACCTTTTTCGAGATGCTAGGATCATGGTCCTTTGGCGACTATTTCAAGAAGGAGGCCATCCAGTGGGCCTGGGAGCTGCTGACAGAGGTGTACAAGCTGCCCAAGGATCAGCTCTACGTGACCTACTTTGAGGGAGACAAAAACAACGGGCTGAATCCGGATCTGGAGGCGAAGGAACTGTGGGCCCAGTTTCTCCCAGAGAGCCAGATCGTCCCCGGCAACGCCAAGGACAACTTTTGGGAGATGGGTGACACCGGCCCGTGCGGGCCGTGCTCGGAGGTTCACTTTGACCGCATCGGTGGACGCAACGCTGCTAGCTTCGTCAACAAGGACGATCCGATGGTGGTGGAGATCTGGAATCTGGTGTTCATGCAGTTCGAGCGTCGCGCCGATGGCTTCCTCACCCCGCTGCCGCAGAAGCACATAGACACTGGCATGGGTCTGGAGCGCCTCACTTCTATTCTGCAGGGTGTCAAGTCCAACTACGACACAGATGCGTGGATTCCTCTCTTTGAGGCCATCCAGACTGCGACCGGCTACCCCAAGTCGTACGCGGAGATCCGAAACAACCCCGACAGCGACGCCTTGGTGGCCTACCGCGTTGTCGCCGACCACATTCGCTGCCTGACGTCTGCCGTGGGCGACGGCGTCATGCCCGACTCCGTCGGGCGCGGGTTCGTGCTGCGTCGAATTATCCGCCGCGCTGTGCGCTACGGTGTGCAGTTCCTCGGTGCCAAGCCTGGCTTCTTCACGCAGCTCGTGGACAGCGTGTGCACCTCCTTGGGCCCATTCTTCCCGCACCTGAAGGAGCCCCGCAATATTCAGCGCATCAAGGCGGTGCTGGCCGACGAGGAGCAGTCGTTTGCCAAGACATGGGAGATGGGGCTGAGGCATTTCAACCACGCCGTGAATGAGTGTCGCGCAAACAACTCGAAGGTCATTAGCGGCTCCGAGGCTTTTGTGCTTCACGACCGGTACGGGTTCCCGGTGGATCTAACGTGCCTGCTGGCTGAGAAGGACGGGATGACGGTGGACCTGGAGGGCTTCAACGCGGAGATGAAGGAAAGCAAGGTTAGCGCAGGCCGTGTGGCGGCCACCAAGACCTTCATCGACGCGTACCAGCTCGAGGAGCTCAAGACGCGCGGTATACCGCAGACCGATGACGTCGCAAAGTATGTCTGGGAGGACTCCACTGGCGACGTACTTGCTATCTTCGACAAGAAGAACAGCAAGTTCATTTCTCTTTTGGAGCCTGGCAACGACCTCGGAGCCGAGGGGGTCGGTATCATTCTGAACACCACGAACTTTTACGCTGAGTCTGGCGGCCAGGTGTACGACACCGGCCGCCTGGTCGCGGGTAGCGACAGTGTGTTCGAGGTGAAGAAGGTGTACAACGTGGCCGGCTACGTGGTGCACGTGGGCAGCCTCAGCAAGGACTCTGCCTCCCCGATCCCCTTGTCCGCGGTGGTGCAGATGCAGGTGGACTACGAGCGCCGCCTGCCGATCGCGGCGAACCATACCACGACGCACCAGCTGAACTGGGTACTGCGCCGTGTGCTGGGGGAGAAGCCGGACAACTTCACAGAGGTGCAGCAGAAGGGCTCCCTCGTGACGGACGAGATGCTCCGCTTCGATTTCAGCTACAGCACAAAGCTGTCGAACGAGGAACTTGTGCGCGTGGAGCAGCTACTGAACGAGAAGATTCAGGCGGGCCTGCCCGTCTACCGCGAGGAGGTGCCGCTGGAAGCTGCTAGCAAGATTAACGGTCTGCGCCAGATGTTTGGCGAGAAGTACCCCGACCCCGTCAGCGTCATCTCCATCGGCACCCCGATCAACGAGATGCTGACGAACCCCGAAAAAGAGGAGTGGCGCGATTACGCCGTCGAGTTCTGCGGCGGCACGCACCTGAAAAACCTCAAGGAGGCCGACAAGGCGGTAATAATCTCAGAGGAGGCTCTCATGAAGGGCGTGCGCCGCGTGGTCGTGGCCACCAAGTCGGAGGCTGACAAGGTCATCAAGGCTGGGACTGAACTGAAGGGACAATACGATGAGCTGATGCAAAAAGAGGCGACGGCGACCAGCGTCAAGGCGCTTTCAGTGCTGAACAAAAAGGTGGGTGACAGCTGTATTCCGCTGGTGCTCAAGAACGAGATGCGCGACAACATCGACGCGGCCATCAAGCGGATGAACGCGATCCTCAAGTCGCAGGCTGCGGAGGCAAGGGATAAAGCTGCAGAAGCAGGCAAGGCCCTCGGCGCGTCGTACGACGCTGCCGCTGCGCCATTCCTCGTTCACCAGATGACCGAATTCGGCGCGGAGCGTGAGGCACTGCAGGCGTTTTCCGATGGCTTCTCCAGCACCGTGAGTGGACCGGTCGGGGTCTTTCTCATCGGCAGCGACGACGAGAAGGCGCTCGCGATTGTGTCCATGCCGGCCGCTTTTGTGGAGAAGAAGATGAGCGCCGTCGCGTGGGCCAAGTCCTCCATTGGCAAGGGTGGCGGTAAGCCCAGCGCCGCTCAGTCTGGTCTCCCCGCCAAGGACGTCGCTGCGGCTGCGACGAAGGCCATGGAAGAAGCAGAGAGGATGAAGGCGTCTCTGTAGAGCGACATGGATGCTTCCCGTGCTGATGAATAAGTGCTCACGCCGCTCTTGGCCCCGCGACGGTCCGCAACGCCAGTGCGCTGGCGAAGAGGAGGATCCTGGCTGTGTGTGTTCATTCCCGCTTTGAGCGTCCTCTCCTCATAATATAACGATTTGCGCGCGCGAGGCAGGAGACATGCATGTGAGCTCCTTTACATTATCTGCACACACACACACGCGCGCACACGCCTTTTCCTTTTTCGGGGTCTCTCTTCCATCGAATGCATCAAGGGATGCGAGCCAAGTCGGGAGGGGAGGAGATCAGCTGTTTGGCTTGGGTGCCTAAGCACACTATCTGTTTTTTTTTTGACACCGTTGCTGTTGTTGTTCTCGATCTACCCGTTTCTCCACCAGAATACGTTTTCTTATTCCCAAATATATGACGAACATTCTCCATCAACGCGATTCGAATCGAGAAGGGGTGAGGGCGTGAGGCACCCATACCCACACTCATACACCCGCAAGCAAACGGAGAACCACGGGCGTGGTGTGTTTCTGCGTGTGTACGTGTACGTGTATGTGGATGTGTATTGTGAGAGAGGGCGTCTATACATGTGCACGTGTGCGGCGGGCTAATGTTGGGGTGGAGAATTCCGTAAGGAGTGCCATTCCAGAGGAACGCATACAGAGGGGCGAACACACACGCAGACAGGGCCCTCTACCATAAAAGGGCCTGTGCAGTGTCAAACGTGCACACGTTGGAGGCATTACCAGAGGGATAGGGAGGTACGGTGCGACTGTGCGCCTATTGCCCAGCTGCATTTGTTGTCTCCAACTCAGCGCCTTCCCTCCCCCTTCTCTCTTTCTCCGGCTGGCGCGACAGCACGTGCAGTGATTCGCAGGCTCGTGGTGTGGTCCCTGCATCACATTACGTTGCATCCCTCTCCTCCTACGCGTCGTATGCTTTCTGTGTGTGGCACCGTAGCGGCGGAGCCCCTCACACTGTTCATGGTCGTTTTTCTGCGATGTGCTGCGGGGATCAAGAAGAGGGAGACGGCCAGGTGAGGTGTCTTTTCAGCAGGACTCGTCACCTCACGTGCGTCTCCCCACCCGTCAAGTCCTTTCATCTCTTCCTCTTCGCACCGCCTTCCTTTTGCCGCTCCTGATGGAGCGCCTGCGCCGTGTTACGGGGCACCTCACTTTGGCATTACGGCTCTTCTCTTTGCCTCCTGCGTTTTCCGCTCCCGCACTGTGTTGATGGGGAAGCGAGGTGAAGAGGTACGACGCTTGTCTTTCTAGTCAATAGCGGTACCAGTGCCTCTTCATCACCCTCGATTCCGTGAATAGGGGGAGTCGATCCACCTCTGTCATCACCACTACCAACACACACCTCCGCAGAGGGTATAGCTTTACACAAGCAGACAGACATACACCCCCACAGACACACCATTACCACACGCAGTGCTCCATCGCACGTTGTCTCCATTTTCTCCGTTTTATATTCAACAGCGTCGTCGGCTCTCCTTGTGTCTTCTCCTTTTCCTGTCAAGCCTGTCTGTGCGCCGTCTCGTTCTGTTTTCCCTTTCTCCCCTCTGTGTCTATCCACCACCCTCCCCAAAAAGCGCTCCGAGGTACTGACAGGTATCGTGTGTGTCTCCCCGTCTTTGAAGAAACTTTCGCGTGTGTATCACCAGCCCGCGCACCACTGATTAGTGTGTGTGGTGCCGGATGTCTCGTATCTTCTACAGAGGTAGAGCACGAAGCAGAACAGAGGACGACAGAGAAGAAAAGAGAGGGTGGGTGGGGGAGGGGGGCAGTTGCCGTCTTCACAGTGTATATGTTCTAACGCACAGACGTGTGCACACACGAACACAAAAAGGCGTACACCTACACAGTCACCGTACTGAGGTTGCAGGCAGCGGGCCGCAGTTGTTTCCTTTGCAGTGTTAGCTATTGGGTCCCATCACACGACCTACCCACGCGTACGATCAAACGATTCGATTGCACACTGTTGTTCCTTTTCCGAACTCCCTCGACTCATCCGTTGGGGAGGACTGCGCAGTAGGACAGAAGCCCCACACTTTAGTCGCGCAAGTAGATTGCGCTTGCGGTGCTATGTCTGTATCCGCGTCCTCCTCGAGGGCTGCCGCTGCATCGTCCGGTACCCTCGATGCCACGGCTGCCCCACACACCTCCGACGCTGTGAAGGAGCCGTTCAAGCTTCTGGTGTGGCGTCTCGTTCTGGTTGACACAGCCGAAGACAGGTCGCAATGGTCTTCACGGGCGAAGCAGCAGTGGGGTGGCGGCAAGCCCCTCTTCGTGTCCGTTAGTAACAAATTCAAGGAGCATGGCAGCACGTCGTCGCAGCAGCTGGTGTTTGGTAATCCACAGCAGTCGCAGCAGCAGCCGTGGAGCGGGATCGAATGGCGAGAGAGCAATATTATACCAGTGCCACTGGATGATGATCCTGTGCTGATGATCGAGGTTGGCGTGGTCCGGCATGGCAAGAAAAATGTGCTGGGGCTTGGTATAATCAACACGCAGTCGATGCTGGCGGAGAACCGCCAGTACACCAAGTTCACCGTTCATGTGCTGCCGACTCACACCTCGATTGACGCCTTCACAGTGCACGCGGTGGCAGAGGTGGAGATCCACAGCGGCCTGCACCACGAGTCACCCGATCTCAACTTCACCCCGTTAGAGTACAACTACGGAACCGTGCGAGTATCCACTGTGGACTTTTATTACCCATCTTTCTTTCTCACAGGGACGGGTGAGTATATTGTCTCCAACGTACTGTGCGCGATGAACATGACAGAGTTTAGCTCCCTGGCTATGCAGTTGGTTCCGTTGCACTCGGCTGCCAGCTACATTGCCACGGAGCCGTCGCAGGTGATTACGGTGCGGCCTCAGCAGCGCGTGTACTTTAGTGCTACCTGGAATCTTGCTAACCGAGCCTGCATGAAGACGCTGGAAATGCAACTCAGGGTGAACGGGTCACAGAAGCCATCAGCACTGGTTCTCATAAAGGTTCACAACCAGGTCCCGCAGACTTCAGGCAACACAGACCTGCCCTTCCACTACTGGGTGAACACCACGTGTATCACAAATCGGCAAATGCTGCCGTCGCAGGAGTTACCCCTCATCCATGCCGTTCTTCCAGTGTACCGCTTTATTAGTCGCAGCGCCCCCATCAACCAAACAGAGGGCATGATCGTGGCGTTCGACAAAGACAAGGGCGAGCATGTGTTGGTGCGAGCCAACGGCGTCCCAGTGACAATGGGCAAGCTTTACGGAACTGGCCATCATCATCAACGGCAATCGCAGCAGCGCCTGTGCTTGCAGAAGGCAGGCACCAGTGGCTCCGCGCTGAGCAAAGTGGAAAGTATGGACCTCAAAGCTGTCAGCGACTTGACATCTCCGTTCGGCTTTGATACGAACGCCTCCTTCGTTGTGCGGGACAGCCGCGTCAGAAACCCATTCCCGTCGCGCGGGCCGCTGCTGAATCTCTCACAGAAGACGTGTTTGTGCACCATCGCTCTCGGGCTGATTCGTGGGTTTCCCATGGTGTACGAGGCCACCACCGGCCTGTCTCCATCCTTCCAAGTGAGTGTGACACTGCTGGATCAGCGCGGGTGGCAGATTGTGCATGGTGAAACCCTCCCCAGCTACCATAGCGCCAGCGGCAGCCTGCGGTGGGCGGAGCAGCTGGTCCTGCGGAAGTGGCCAGGAGCGACGTCGCAGCAATTTGTTCGCCTCAATCTGACCGAGGTACGACCCCGCGACGGGGACGAGACGCCGATCGGCGCCGGTCTCATCTCCCTCCCCAGCATGCAGCGCCTATACACACAGAACCCGCTGAGCGTCGCCTTCTATGTGTACGAGACGTACTCCTTGTACGATCAACTGAACTCGTCATCCCTGTTAATGAAGGACGTCAACGTGATGTTCTCGGAGCTGCGCTGACTATGGAGGTGTGCCGCTGCGCCGTGAAGTTGTGTTGCTTTGCTCTTCGCTCTTCGTTTTGTTTGCCCGAGTTGCTCCACTGCGACACCCTGACAATCATGAGCACCACTGTCTCCCTCGCTTTACTTTGTTTCTCCACCACGGGTGCCATTGTGCACCGCTGCGCCGTGTCAGCCCTACCTCAGCGCGTATGATAGTGTATCTGCTTCTCCGTCTTGACGTCACCAGGCGATTCAGCTGATGCTTCGTTGCCGCCTCCTTTGCGTTGACTCGCCCGGTGCTCTGCCGCCTCGCTCTATTTCCCTCTCCTCCTCTGTGCTTCCCCTTCACACACACACACACTGACGCATACGTTGTCCCGCTCACGCCTTTGCTGTCTTGTCGTGCGCAGGGTATTGCATTGTGCATAATGGTCAAGTCCCACTACATCTGCGCGGGCCGCCTGGTGCGCATCCTGCGTGGGCCTCGCCAGGACCGCGTCGGTGTGATTGTCGACATTGTCGACGCGAACCGCGTGCTGGTGGAGAACCCGGAGGACGCGAGGATGTGGCGCCACGTGCAGAACCTGAAGAACGTGGAGCCGCTGAAGTACTGCGTGAGCATCAGCCGCAACTGCAGCGCGAAGGCGCTGAAGGATGCGCTGGCCTCGTCGAAGGCGCTGGAGAAGTACGCGAAGACGCGCACTGCTGTGCGCGTGGAGGCGAAGAAGGCGTGCGCTGTGTCGACGGACTTCGAGCGCTACCAGCTGCGCGTTGCACGCCGCTCACGCGCGCACTGGGCGCGCAAGGTGTTCGACGAGAAGGACGCGAAGACGCCCGTGTCGTGGCACAAGGTTGCGCTGAAGAAGATGCAGAAGAAGGCCGCAAAGATGGACTCGACCGAGGGCGCTAAGAGGCGCATGCAGAAGGCGATCGCTGCGCGCAAGGCGAAAAAGTAAGGCCATACCCTGACTTCGCTTGTTTTGTGATTTTACTTCATTTTAAAAACGAAAAAGGAAGTAATTCTGAAGCAGTAACCGTGATGGGGGTTTCACGAGGGACGACCTAGAGCACATATTCTGCACAGTGGGGTGACGGTGCAACCGTCACTGAGCCACCGGCAGCATGCGAAGGCCGTGCTTGCCGAGCATAGTTTGGGCGCTGTTGGTCATGTTGTGGTGCCGTTGCGCGACCTTCCAGGCGGCATCGGAGTAAGGACAGGGGCTCGAAAAGCGCGTCAGGTTGTGGAGGGCTTTGTGTCTCCTTTCACCCACGATGTTGCGCACCCTTGCTTTCTTGGCCGCGGTGGCACGTGTCTGCATGATGATTGCCGCTCGTTTCGTGCCTGTGTTGCTCTCCCACGCTGCACTGTTGCCCCCCTCCTCTCTTGTTTCCTTCATCACTCTACGCCATCCTCTCTGACGGTAGCCTCTACTTCTTTCACAGCTACTCCACCGGGACACACACACACACACATATATATATATACGCATACATACGCACGCGAATCACTCAGCGCCCGCAATACACTACGTGGAAAGGAAGGCAAGGAGGAAAGAAAAGAGGAAAGAAGCAACAAGCCGACTGCAGTCCCTCGGAACGCCCTCTCATCTCTTTCTCTTTGCCCGTCGACCCGCTGTTTTCGTACAGGCTGTGTAGCGGCGTGAGGGGTCGAGAGTTGGGCACAGAATGCGTCTATGCGTTCGTTAGCACGCGCAAAGAGAGAAGAGCCGCCATTGGTGTCCTCTCTTCACCTTACCCGTTTGTCTTGTTGTTGACCGGACGTCCTTTGCTCGCTCCGCCGTGTGTGTGTGTGTGTGTGTGTGCTTGTGAAGCTGCATCAGCGTCTTTTTGGAGCCAAGAGGTGGGAACGGAGAGGCCAAACAAGGAAACGTACCCGGAACCTTTTTTCTTCTTTTCAATTTTTTTTCTTGCTACGCCGCTGTTCTTTTCGCCCCTTCTCCCTCCTCCTCCCCTTCCCTTTTTTTTCTTACCTTTGCTCCTCCTCAGAACGCTAATCTCTCCTTCTCTCTCGTTTCATGGGCGTGCTTTTTGCTTTTCTTGTTTCTCTTGTTTCTTTTGTATTGGTCCTGAAGTTTTTCTGTTTTCTGTGAGCTCCCTCTCTTCCTCTCTCTCCCCTCTGTTTGTTCGCCGTTTCACAACTTCCCCCTTCGCTCTTCCCTGTCGTTTCCGCCGCCGCTACTCCGACTTGTCTTTCCGTGCCTCCTGGTCTAACTCTCGTTGTTGCAAGCGCTTTTCTCATCTTCCCTTGTCAGAACTCAGTCCGTAGCTCTACCCTCCCTGTGCGTGCTTCTACGTGTGCAAGCTCGAATAGCGTGCCGCAACATAACCTCAGAATCAAATCGGTCCAGAAGAAAAAGGGCCCTGACTGAAGAGGGCTCGTTGAAAGAGGAAAGAGAGGGGCGTGACGTGTGGGTGTGTTTCTGCGTCCGCGCATCTTCGATACTTTGAAGGAGTAGGCAGTGAAAGGCTCGGAGGCACCCACACAAAGCGCACCAGGAAGTTCCACAGAGTTGAACAAGTGCCCGGCTGCAGGCCCATACCTAAAAAAGCAGAATAGGTGAGGGCATTAGCAGTGTGTGTTCAAGGACACGGGAGCGTTGCGTCTTCGAGTCCGGACGCATAGCGCACGCGCATCTTCTGTTTTCCTCGGCTGTGGGTTTTGATGTTGCTTGCGTTGTCCACGCTGCTTCTCACTGCTCCACTCCCCCTCTTACACGGCACTCACACTTTTATCCATGTTGGGAGCTTGGGGTGTTCTTTTTTGTTTTTGGTGTGTGTGTGTCTTGCAGTGACAACGCGTGCAGGCCCCAGGAACCTTTTTTGCCTCTACCCCGCCACGACCTTTGTTTTTTTGGTGCTGCACACATCTCCCGTTTGGTCCCCCCCTGCAACCCCCCTCTGCGAGTGTCAGTGCGTCAGGAGAGTTGCCCCTGCGTCATTACCCACTTCTTCCACGTGTCTGCAGCCAAGTATAAGCATCGCAGCAGTGCAGACACTTGCAGGCACATCCTCCCCAAGTGGCGCGCAAGTTTTTTGAGGGACTAAATCAAAAACCAGAGAGGTCATCTCCCCTGCGATTGAGGCAGGATATAAAAATCTGCTCTCCTCACCTTCCGCAACTCTGACGTGTTTCGGGTTTTTTTTTGCTCTCCCACTTTCATGTGTTTGTGCGCTTATTTTTTTTCCTGCGGTCTTTCAGCTGTGTTTTAGTCTTTCCTTTTGACTTTATTCGAGTCTCGAAGCTTGTTGTTGGGTGCGTGGCCAGTTCTCTTCCACCCCATCGCGCTCTTCCTCTTCGTCCAAACACAGTCTCTCTGTACACTCTCCATACTCACACCGGAGACAAGGCACGCGCCGAAGACGGCCAAAGGCGAGGAGAGGACGACCACAACAGTCTACGTCTGGCACACAAGCAAGCAGCAGTGTCAGGCGCAAAGCTCAGACAAACCAAACGGTGCGACTCACACCTGTCCTCTCCTCTGTCTGCACCCCGTGCACTGACGGCAAGTAACATCACTGAGGGAGACTCTTGCCTTTCGTTTTTCTTTTTCTTGTCCAATTCCGTCGTAAATCTCTCTTCGCTTGTTGCGGCTTACCCGGCTTTTGTGGTTTCTTCCATGTTGACCGGGGGTTGCATCTAGCCGCGCTTTGTTTCTTTCGTGTAGGATCTTCTTTTATTTTGTCGTCCTTCCGCCTTCTTCCTCGTGAGTACACTCGTGTGGTGTTTCCTTTGTGGGTTTGCCGAGTACCATTTGCGTTCTCCTTTTGATCGTCATTTGTGGCTGTCTGCGTTTTCCTTCGCCGCTTCTCTTGGAAGCCGCGCCACCGCCGATTCCCTTTCGTTCTTTTTGTGCAAATTTCCTCGTCCCTTTCCGCACTCTACGTCAGGGACCGACCATGACGGATCATGTGCTCTTCACTGGCGCGATGTCAAACGCGTTTGAGCAGCCAGCACACCCGCGGGGTGAGGGTGATGAGGTCACCTCGGCACGCAGGTACTATAATATGACTAGGCCGTACCCCATGGCCTGCGCTGCCGGGGAAGGAGTACTTCCAGAGTCACTGCCCTCTGAGACACACCTCCCAGTGGAGAAGCTAGTTGTGGGCTCCTCGCGTCCACCTCGTCTGCTCCCAGAGAAGCCTCTGGGAGATACGCCAGAGCCGCAGCGCATGCTGGTACCTGTGGATGCCGCCGGCACCCCGCAAATGTTGCTGATGTCGTCCCCCAAGGGCACACACAGGCGTACGGCCACCTGTGCGCATTTGTCTCTTCGAACTAGTACCGCGAGTGAGACCACGCTTATGTTTGACTCGACTGTGGCAGAGAAGGCGGCGAATCCTGCTCTCCATCCAGCAGCGCAGAATGTGCATGTGCAACCTAGGGCGGGAATCACCACGTCGCCGTTTTGCGTGAACCGCGTGTTCGATGACCGGCAGCTTCAGTATGGGCAGATGCTACTGCCGGCGCATCGGCTGCACAATCACCACGTCTCGCAGATGAGGACGACACTGAAGCCGAAAGGCCCGGACGCGTCGGCGACGCTGTGGATCGAGGCTGCATCGCAGGCGGATGTGCTTGCCTTCTTCGGTTCTCAGGATGACGTAAAGAATTTGGTGGCGAGCTCTTCACTCCGATCCAGCCGCAAGACCCCCGTCAGCAAGGAGTTGCCTTGGACTGTCGTTGATGCAGCAAACAACAGCTTCTGCGACACCTCCTGTAGCGACTGCATCTTTTCTGCCGAGACCACTGTGACGGGCGGGTCACAAGTCAGCGGCGCTCTCCGTGGTCATGTGATCGACCCACAGGCGGTCCTAGGCTTTCACAGGGACGGAGCACGACGCCAGCGCAGGTTTCCAAAGACTTTCAGAGATGCAGAGCCTCAGTAAAAGACGGCGTAGCTTGCATCGTTTTCTTTCTTTGCGCATCCGCGCTTCCGTCTTCGGCTAGGCACGTGTACATCCTACGTCCTCCCCCCTTGCGTACGTGCGTGCTCCCTCGTGTCGCTCTTGCGGGTCTTCCTTCTAGGGCGCTCCTTCTTTCTCCCGCATCTCTCCGTTTCCTACACCTGTGCGAGATAGCAGCATGCGTGTAGGTGGGCGTGTCCGCGGCGCAACTGCATGGGTGCCAGCACGCTCAGCCCGCCCATGCCCCCACAAACCTTCAGATATAGAATACGTGTGTCTGCGTGTATGTAAGTGCCTTGCTCTATGTCCCACTTCCATCTGCAACAGCGTACTCGTGCACATCCCGTATCATGTTCGCAATCGATTTGGTGGGTTACTTTTTGTGTGCTTCTGTTCTCCATGTTTCATCTGTTAGTTCACTTTCCACGTTTGTGCTCCAGGTCGAATGGTCACCAAAGGACACACAAGGGCAAGTCAAGCAAGGAGTAGCCCCGCCTTTCGCACCCCCACCTTCTCCCTTCCCGTGTCTTGCCTCTTTCTCGATGGGATCTCAAAACCCTTCTAGAAGAGACAAATAGAAGTACTCGCAGAAGCAATGCCGCAACGGAAGCGAGTCCACAGCTATCTCGGTTTGCACCCCAAACCACTTTTACGTTGCTCACCTTTGCGGCGTGGTCTTTCATATTCCTCTATCCACCTTCTCTTACCTCACGGCCTCCTCTTCTGCTTTGTATACCTCCACCCCTCCTCCACCCCCTCCTCCTCTTCCCCGTGACATCACTGACTGGTCCCTTTTTTTCGTCCTGTTTTCCTGTTTCTTTGATCTTCTTCTGCCCTCGTCTTCCCCCAGCTTCTCTCGTCTCCCCCTTCTCTTGTGTAGGATCCCTGTACTTGCACACAGACACATGTGCGCTTGTTGGTTTCGTATGTATGCGTGTGTGTGTGTGCTGTTCCTCTCTGTATATTTCCTTCCGTGTCACTTCTTTCGATTTTCTTTTTCGTGTTCGTTCTCTGGCAAAGTGTTTACCTCCGTAAAAGGACTTCGGTGTGGGCTGATGTTGTTCGGCTCGTGTGCATGTGTGTGTGTGCACCGGCTACACCCCACCTTGTTGGTGTCTTTCCAGCTCTTTTTGTTCTGCTTTCTGCTTTGGCGTTTTTCCCTTTGTTTGCATTTCTCTCCCTTGTATCTTTGTGCTTTTCTGTCCTTCACGAAACGGATGTGTAGCTTCCCCTCTCGAAACCGCCGACGCTATTTTTTCTTTTTTTTTGTTTTCCTTTTTGAGTGTTTCTCCATGGTTTCATCCCCCCTCTCTCGCTCCGATTGTGTCCTTCTCCCCCGCCTTTTCCTTTCACCATGCATGTAACTAGCGCTTCTTTAACCCTTTCTTACTTCTCCTTTCATTCTCTTCCCCAGTGCCTCGCCTTTTCGGATCTCGCCTCGCTCTTTCTGTGCTTGTCAGCTGTGGGTCAGCGCGTGCGTGAGCGTGGTGAGCTTTCCTGAGTCGTTCGAGCCCGCTAACTGTAGCCCCGTAAAGGCGCCTCTTCCTCTACTCGTGTACTTTTTGCTCACCCCCTCACTCTCTCCCTGCTTCCAATGTATATGTAAGTATGTGCACAATCCTCCTTTTCTGTGCTCACCTGTGTTTAGAGCTCGCCATCTTCAGGTATCTCTGCGTTGGTGTGCGTATACTCATCTGTTCCCCGCGTGTGACCTACTTACCCCGGGACGCTTAAAAAAAATGTTTTCGTGGTCGTCACTCGAGCATTCGCACGCACAGTCATGAGGGCATGCTCGACATACACTCCGGTGCCTCCGTCTCTGCATCTTATTCATGCCTTTGACAAAACGGCGGTGTCTACTTCCACCACCCTTTCTACTGGAAGCTCTCTCCTTCCCCTCCTTCATGTGTATCTGTCCCTTTTTGATCGACATGTGCGTCAAGTCGTCTTCTGCTCTGTTTGATGTGCATGCTTCCACCACCACCACCACCACCCCCTCTGCTCTCTTTCTTTCCCGCCATTGTTTTCTGGATGTGCTATCTTTACCGGCTGTGCGTGCGTGCGTGCGTGTGTGGTGAGGGGCGCATTCATGATGTACAGGTTCATATGTACGCATATATATATATATATATATAATGTCTTCTGCACAGCGGCAACGAAAACGAGGAGGAGGAGGAATGGTGTGACGTCTCTCTCTGTCTTTAGTCAGGCGTGATTTGTTTCTCTCCCCCCCTCATCAGTGCGGTCATTTTTCTTTATTGTTCGTCCTTTCCCGCCTTTCATCACGTTGGGGGAGATTTTTCTGTGTTGTCTTTTATAACGAACTTGTCTTTGGCGTTGGTGTGCGTTTCTCTCTTCTTCCCTCCCACCCCTTCCTTCACCCGCACTGTGTGCATGTATGTATGTGCGCGTGTGTGTGCTCGCTTTCCTCGTCCCCCTCCCATTCGTGTTTCCGCTCCCCCTTTTCCCATTGTTGCTGCTCTTGTCCATTGCGTTGTTTTGCGCTCAGCCGCTGGCCTTTTTTTTTGCTTCGTGTGTGCAGGCACTTCCTCACCTTCACATCTCTCCCCGTCTCGCTTTCGCTCGCTCTCGCAGTTCCTGTGCGACTCTGACCAACACGCACATGCGTCTCCACAGGAGATGCCGTGTCGTTTCCGCTGTGAAGGAG
>NC_018326.1:629635-683778 GCF_000234665.1 Leishmania mexicana MHOM/GT/2001/U1103
CAATATTATCTCGAGTTCAGAGAAAAATAAATATATAAATATAGATATATATATTATCCTTTTTGTTCCTCCTTTTCAGTGTTCAAACTCCGCGCAGGTGTTTCACTCTCGCTGCGTGCTCCACCCCCCCTCCCCCATGTCTTCCCTTCCTCCTCCTCCCCCCGCTAGCTTGGAAGCCACGTGAATGTGCAACTGGGCTTGAGCTCGTCTCTTTTGTTGTTTTCCCTTTCCACGCCCTTCATTGACTGCACCTCTCTCTCTGGTGATCTACACACTGCTCCTATTGTGCGCGGGCTCCTCACTGGTTTCCTGTTGTCGCCCCTCTGCCAACCTTTTCTTTTAACACTCCACGGCGTGTAGCTAGCTGCTGGTGCTTTGTGTGTGTGTGTGGAGCTCGTGCTGCGCGTCGCAAGGGGGGGGGGCGGTGGCCGTGATGGAGATAGGAGTCCCTGAGGAAAGAAACATGGATTTGTGGGGTCTCGACGATGGCCGACACGCCACCCACCGCTTTCTTCTCTCCCTCCGTCCTCCGCCCGAGATGGTCGTTTCTTTGAGCGACTGCTCCAAAGTGAAGCAGCCAAACCGGCTAAACAGCAGCGGATGGCGGTGAGGACACGACATTCAAGTTGGGCAAGGAAAAACCAAGCGAAGCAAGAAAATCGAATGCGTCACTTTACCGGCAAAAAGGCAGAGGCAGGGTCCAGCTAGCGCCCTTCCCCAAAAAACAACAACGAAAGGCCCACAGCCGCACTCCAGCCACGCACGAAGGCCTGTACAGACGCGTGCGTGGATTAGGCATTGCGGGGCGACCCCGCCCACCCGATTGCAAGCACGCATACTCGCATGGGGAGGTCTTTCCTTTTCTTTTTTCGGTCATTCGGCTACATGTATTGTGTGTGTGTCCCATTGAAGGCAAATTCGTATGTTAGCGTCAGGAAGCCAAAGGAAAGGCCTGGACAAACGGTCGTCACTTCACGGAGCCTCTCCCCCCCAAAAAACACAAGAGAGCGGGACGGCGGAAGATACATGTGGGGATCCGTCTCGGACTGTTTTTCTGCTTTTTTTTCTTTCCCTTTCCCTTGTGTGTGCACATATCTGTTCTTCATTCTCATCTCATCTCTGTGCTTTGATGACGGTGAGAAACACTTCAGTGCGCGGCTTCACAGGGCCCCGCACCCCCCCTGTCGGGGAGCCAACCAGCCCCATATCCCCCTGCCAGTGCTGAACCACTTTCTGGTGGCGACAGGGCCAGGTACCTACGACGTGGGGGGTGAGAACGATTTGTGGTTACTGGCGCCGGCGGTTCGGTCCTGGATGGCGCGGTGTCGGGGTGGGCTGCGACAGCGCGTACGCATGCGTCATTCATACGGGTGTGAAAGTGCCGGCGTGACCCGTGAGTGCGAACTCTGGCCCGGGAAAATGATATAAGAAACGACTCTTGCATCCGATCGAAGGCGAGCACAGCGAATAGCGCCTTCGCTGTCGTGGTACTCGAATACCAAGGGCTGACCTCCAGTCGAACTCCGCTGTATGAGGTGCGAGCGCCCCCTGCTTCGTCTTTTCCCACCTGAACACGCCGTTCCTGTTCCCTCCGTGTCTTTCGCATGTGCCGATGTGACAAGGAGGCGGGAGTCGGTTGCGAGATCAGCCATGTTTGAAGCGGGGATGGGAGGAGAGATCGGGGGGGGCCGTATCGCCGTATGCTGGAATGGGCTAAGGATGAGGACGACGACTGTTCACCGGCACACACCCAAGCCAGGGCTCTCTGCAGCCCCTCGCCCACTATCTCATGTGCTTTTTCTCTGTCGCTATCGTTTCCCCCGTTTTTCCTCGCTCTCGCGGTGTTGCGAGCCTTTGTCCACCTTTTCCCTCTCTCTGCCCCATCGATGCGAAGCACGCGTAGGTGCGCTGCCCGCCTCTTCCCACGTGCACGCTCGTGCTTACCTTCTACCGCGTCTCCCATCAGATTCAAAGGAAGAGAGGCGCTGACATCGTCAGGAGGCTGCGGTGCCAGCACATACATGTACGCACGTGCTTGTGCGCATCGAATCGTCGGCTGCGTTTTCAATCTTTAATCTCCCGTAGCTTGTCGCCTCTGATCCGAGAGCAGGTCACACAGAGCCACGTGGTATTCGCTCTCCCCCTCCCCTGCACACGCGCCGCCCCTCTACGTCTTTGCCACCGCAGCAGCATACGGTGGGCGGCGGCGACGAAGGGAGAAACGCTGCAGTGCGGCTCAACGCACAAGCTTCGAGAGCTTTTAGGTGGGGGGCTGTTAGCCACAGACAACGCTCATTATGAACAGCATCTGCCGTACGTGTATGCGCACCGGTGTAACCATGTGCAGCGACTTGCGTGTGCTCGCAGGTCGTACTTGGCCATTCTCGCAGCGGATGACTTTGCACTCGCCCTTTCACCAAAAGTCGCTCTCGCTCACCTGCTCGAGCACGCTGCACAGTCTGCGCCATGCCTCTAGTCGCACCTTCCGTACGTCCGCGTCGACCTCGGCTGCAAAGCGCAAGTGCAAGAGATCCCCCCCGACGTCGACTAGCCCCAGTCGCAGGACAGAGGCCGCGGCTTCTTCCAAAGATGAAAAGGCCGCTGACCTGTTCGCGGTGGAGGAGCATCGGTTGACGGAGAATGATGTGCGGCTGGCTATGCGCACGCTCATGGCGTCGCACTTCAGCCTCGTCCAGCACGCCCGAAAACCGGAGAAGATGCAGGTGGCAAAGGAGCGGGAGGCGATCGAAGAAAAGCATCTGGATAGGCAACGTCGTCTCCTCGAGAAGGACGAGAACTCACTGCGACTACTCGGGGCGGACGGCATGGTGATAGGGGAAGGCATCCTTCCGCTTCTGGCGGTAGCTAAGAGGAACCCCTACGACGCGACTAGCACTCGCCGTGCCACGTTATCGCCTGACAACGCTACGTGGCGAGCGCTGAACCCAGTCGGTCTCGCAGCCTCACAAGCCGTTGCATCTGCCTCGCTTCCGGGCGACGGCGACGATGCCGACGCGCTGAGTGAGGCTGAGTACGCTTCTTTCCTCGCGCGCTCTGGGGGCGCATCGATCGACGGTAGCAAAGGGGAGGAGGCGGAGACGGACGCGTGGAAGTCGGCCACGCTGGCCACACTGAGTGTACCTGACCTCTCTGTCTACGACGCAGACCACGACTTCCGCATCAACAGTGAGGAAGTGGTGCGAGGAGCAGGGGGTGACAGCTCGAGGGTGGCGCCGTCGAGTACGGGCAGCACCGCCGAGGCGCAGGCGGAGAGACTAGGCGTGGCAGCTGGCTTAGATCCGTTGTCGACACGCCCAAGTGCCTCCAAGGCAGCTGCTGCGGCGATGCAGCTTCAGTTCGATGAAGACGAGGACACCGACTACACCGTCGCCGCCTTCATGGACGGCGATGATCCGTTGGACTTATGATGGGGAGTCGCTGCTGCTGCTGGTGCTGCGACCATAGTGTTTCGCAGTCGAAAGGAAAGGTGCGCACCTTTCGAAGCATCGAAAAGGTCTGCGCTGGCAAGGTGGTGCTGGACTTTACTGTTCTGTTTTTCTTCCGTGTCTCCTTGCATCTCTCTGTGAGTGTACTGGGAAGGTTGGTTGTAGCGACGCAGCCAGACCACCGCGGTGAAACCTTGGCCTGCTTGGCGAGTGTGCGTGGCGCAGTCGCTGGGTCGATGGACAGCCCGCTGGCGGCCACAGAGGGCCTTGTGTAAGTCCATTTCTTCGCACAGCATTATGAGCAGAAAAGATGGCACGTCGCCTGTGCGCTTCTTCCCTCCCTCTTTTCAGGTGTTTCCGTATGAGGCGCACTGCATGTGTTCATGTGTGGTTGCTCGCGTCTGCTAGCAGGAGCGTGCACGGTGAGGGAGATGTGAGCGGAGAGGCGTGGCTCCTCAAACGTGCACCGTGGCTTTGTGCATGTGTGCTCGTCGCCATCTCTTCTCACTTCACCTTTGCCTGTGGGGCCATCGTGGCGGCGTACAGCCGGTGCGGAACGGTCCCGCCTGCTGGGTGGAAAATCGAACTTACGCCTCCTCCTCTTTGCATATGCTCCACGGCAGACTCGCTGCGTGTGCTTCCCACGTCTCTCTTCCACGCTGCTCCTCTCCGTGGTGCCACTTGTTGTGTTCTTGTACGAGTTGGGGTACACACACACGCACACGCAGCATACACACATACACACCTCACCCACGACCCAATCACCCGCAGCCGCTATAATGCTTTACCGCACGGCAGTTCCAGTGCCGGGTG
Organism: Leishmania mexicana MHOM/GT/2001/U1103; assembly: GCF_000234665.1. Taxonomy (NCBI): domain Eukaryota; phylum Euglenozoa; class Kinetoplastea; order Trypanosomatida; family Trypanosomatidae; genus Leishmania; species Leishmania mexicana. The sequence continues at coordinate 633,895 of NC_018326.1, forward strand.
ACGCCCTTGTGCAGCGCAATCTGGAGTTCACGCGAACCGCGTGGAAGGCAGGCCTCCGTCCCGATCAACGCGAGGCGAATCAGTTGCGGGTGGTGGAGATGGACTTCCCGCTGCTCTCCCGTGACGTGGTGCAGGTGAAGTGCGGCAACACTGTCGCCACAGCCACGGTCAGTTGCGACCTTGTAGAGCCCTCCCCGTACCGTCCAAAGCATGGCTTCTTCGAGGTGCATGCTCGCCAGCTGCTGCACGAACGCGACCCTCTCGACCAATTGAAGGAGATTAAGCGCATTAGCATGTACCTGACACGACTACTCTCCGGCAGTGTGCTGGAGACGGAGGGGCTTTGCGTCATCCCAGGCCGCCGGGTGTGGAGCATTGATGCAGAGGTGATCATTGTGAACAATGATGGCAACGTGCAAGATGTGGCGCAGTGGGCCGTGATGGCTGCCCTGCAGCACGTACGGCGGCCCGAGCTCACTATTCGTGGCGAAGACGTGGTTGTACACCCTCCGCATGAGCGGGACCCGGTGCCGCTGCCGCTTCATCACATCCCTCTCTCCTTCACGTTTGCTGTCTGCGCCAATCCGCAGGAGGTGCAGCTGGCGGTGCGCGCGGCCACGCTGCGTCGTGCACAGGGATCTCGAGGCGGTGCTCCCTCCGGGGCCAACGCGGATGAGGGCGACGGTGAAGCGAAAGATCTCGGCTGGTCGAGTGACGCACTGCAGGTCGTGGTGGATCCGTCTTTAGAGGAAGCTGCCGCGGCCGCGTGCACGGTGTCGGTGGCCGTGAACGGTGAGGGTTACGTGTGCTCGCTGGAGAAAGCGGATGGCTGCGATGTGTCAATCGCGTACCTGGGACAATGCATGGAGACTGCCACGAAGCTCACGCAGGCGCTGCTGATGCAGATGAAGGAGTCAATGGAGGCGCACAATGCGAAGCGCACAGAAGCGGTGCGCAGCCAGTTTCTCTGGGCACAGCAGCGTCGCGGCATCCAGGCTATTGGGACCCCGGGTGACGAGGGGGAACACGCAAGCAAGAAGGTCAAGTCCGAGGAATGAGTGTGAGTGAGGGGCGGTGTACCACTCTCGCTATCGGCCCACTCAGCCTGGCACACGCACGACGACCTATGTGCGCCTGCAGAAAGAGGTGGTGTGTGTGTGGGTGAAGGTGAGACGGCGGCGACACGCCCCTGTCCCTCTCACTGTTCCCCTCCTCGGCGCCTCACCGCTTATTCTCCTTTTCGTCCGGTGCTACGCTAAACGGGTAAGCGCAACGTGTGCCACTCCACTAAGCAGCGAAGAAACCGAGGGCATTTACCATGATGCAACGCGAGGCGTTAACCGCCCCGGTCAATGTCATCCCGTATCACGCACGCACCTCACGCACTCTCGAAGCACCGGTGTTGCTGCGCGTATGCGTGCGGTTTTGCGTATCTGTGCATGGAAGAGCGCATCGCACTATGTATGTTCATATGTATGTAAGAGGATGGCAGGGAGAGAAGTGCCGCCCTGCTCTCTGTTCTGTGCTTCCTCTCCCGCGTGCTTGACTACGCCACCTTGCTTCTACTTTCCTCGCACGTCTTCATCCATGTCTCTCTGCCGCCTCCTGTGCCGTGAACAGCGGGCACGACCGGTACTCTCCTCCCTGCCCTTCTCTGCTCCGCATCACCCTTCCCCCTCCCCTCCCACACACGCCTACAACTGCGGGAGCGCAGGTGCACATATCCACACACAGATACAGACGGACGGACGCGTCCTCATTTTAGCCGCGCGCCACCGACTGCAGTGTTTTTCCTTGCTTAGTGGTGGTGTGAAGTCCTCTTGTGCACACCAACCTCCCTTCTCCCCCCCCGGCACTGCGTGCATGTGCGTGTGTGTGTGTACACACATCTCTCTCCATGCCCTCCATCCGCACACTATCTTGTCTCTTGCTTGCTCATTCGACCTTTTAAATTTCGTTAGCCTCGTTGCCGGCCTGTACGGTGTGCGGCCTCATAACTGGACGCACGCAGACACGCGCTTCCTGGAGCCTTAGCGATGCTGGCGGTGCGTAAACTGGTGGAACCCACCGCGGTGAACGCGGTGTGCGTCTTGCAGTTGGAGTCGGATGCGGCGACGCCAGCGCCGTATGGCAACAGAGCTGTTGTTCTGGCGGCCATTTCCGAGTCGATCCACGTGTTTGACCTCGCACCGGCCTCCGCGGCCACGGTTCTTGACTCATCCGTCTCGTCGTCAGCATTGGGTTTTCAGTTTTGCCCACGAGGCCACGTTTTCAACGTTGGCTGTGGCGTGTCCGGGCTGCTGGCGCTGGCGAACCAGTGCTTAGTCGTGTGGACGCGAGACCAGGAGTGCATACTGGTGCGTTACCAAGCTAACCTTGCTAGTCCTCCCTCCAAACGTGCGAGCGTTGCCGACGGATGCCGAGTATACAAAGAGGACGGGCAGCCGTCGCCGTTGCACAACAAGGAACATCACTGGTACGTGGTGCGGCGAATGCGGCTGTGGTGCCCCGACGCAGGCGAGCTTCTCCCGGCGCCGGAGATGGGCGTCAACGAGGGCATGGACACTGTCTTCATCCGCTTCTCCGAGAAGCACGTCTTCCTTGTCTGCATGAGGTGGGTGGCGTCCTGCATGCCAGGGGATAAGGGACGCCTGTCAGCGGACACGCTGCGCACCTGCCGCTGGCATACAGGGAACTACATGCGCGCCTACGCCGGCACCGGATTCCACTACCCGACCCAGAGCTGCAGTGTGGCCACACGACGCCCACGCGAGAGCAGCTCCGACCATCAGGTGCGGCTTGAGCGGCTCTGGCAGTCATGCTCCCCCTTCGCCAGCATACCTGACGAGGACCTCATTGCGAGCCACTCGGTGAGAGAGCTGGCTCGGCACAAGGATGCAGAGACGCAAGGCGCCGCTGCGAGGTATGCCTCGGTGTCACCTTCATCCCCGACGGACGACTACTGCGGCGTGAGCGATGTGTGGTTGCGTCGTGAGGCCCACACCGCCCCGTCACCGCTGATGCCATCGCCGGCGCAGTACTGCGGCAGTCCACTGGGAGGTTTCGCAAACGTGCGAGGCACCGGAGGAAATACCGCCGTTCACCACGCTCCACCGACACTCTTCGGTTCCAGGACTGTCGCCCTCAAGGACAGGTACGCCTCACCGCATAAGAGCGCTATCGCTGTGGTTGCGCCACGGCGAAGGGGGCGGCGGGGGGTAGAGTGGCTGCTGCTCGTGATGGTGAGCACCGACTCTTATACGGCGGTCTACCACCTGCAGAGGCGGCACACTCCGCTGACGGCACACCACCTCGTCCTCGACGGACTCGTGCACGACGCGGCGTACCCGCGGCAGGTGCTCCTGTGCTCCCATAGCGGTGACGCTATCAACGATGTATGGGTAGCTCTCAGTAACGGCGTCGTGACGCGATTCTCCTTGTCGGTGCTGCGGTCCAGGTGGAGCGCCGGTGGAGATGGGGCCAAGGTAGGGTGGCCCAGAATATCAGTATCGGGCCTGCCTCCATCCTTCTACTGCCGACGCATGCTTCCGGCTGACGGCCTCATCGGCACTGACCCGCACCTCAGCAGCCCCGGCAGCGTTGGAGCTGACACCTCAGCTTACCCCTGTGCAGGACGGTACACCATCTTCTCCGATGGAGTTCAAGACGCGTACGTAGTCGACCTCGTGGAGTGCCGAGTGGTAGCGGCCATGGCTGCCGATGGCCCCATGACCGACATCTGCGAAGCCCCGCACGGCTTCGTGGCAAGCTTTGCGAAAGGGGTGCTGCGGTACCTTCAGCCTGGCGTTCCCCTGCATGTGTGCGGGACGGCCACCCTCGCTGGGGTGACGGATGCCCTGCACGTCGCACGTGTGCGGTGCAGCACTGCCGGCGACAGCGATGACGTCGCCCCTGGTGTGTATCTCATGGCTAGTACGAGGTTCGCCTCGCAGTTGTTCTTTGTGGAGGAGGGGGGCATACGTGCCACTGCGGGGGGTGGGTGGGCCTACGCGATGGACGAGCCCACGCTGGCGTTTGGCGCCGGCACCGCAACACTCGCGCAGTGCACGGCGACACGTTGGTGTGTCGGGCGTGTTGTGCACACGCTTCCAGAGGTCTTCTCGCACGCGGCCATCGCGGAGTTGCCCATCCTCGGGCTCGTGTGCGTTGGCGCCGTCGCAGCTGCGAAGCACAACGCGTGCGCGCGCCTTGCAGTTGGGACTGGGACCGACGTCCGCATTCTTCGCATTGCGGACGTGACCTGTGGGGCATGGTCGTGTGTTACGGTGACGGCACTCGAGGGAGATATGGCGATGCATGCTGTGATGGGACGATGGGAGGGCGGGGTGACAGTGGCGCAGCTGCAGTACGCGCCTGAGTCGTGGCGATGCGTGGCGGCGTGCACGGTTCATCCAACGTTCGGCACCGGCGCACCGTTGCAGCGCCTGCTGCCCCTGCCGCGTGCCGGGGCGCACACTCGCTGGATGGCGACTCACACCAGTGGAGAGGTGTCTATTCTAACGGCGGCGCCGCTCAACACATGTGCGGCTGAGGCGACAGCAGGAGCGGGGATGCCGGCGCTGCTGCATGCGTGGGCTGCAGCAGAGAACGTGCGGGGCGGCAATGGTGTCCCGGTCACCACAACGGCAGCGGTGCCGCTAATGCGAGCCGCAGGCGGTGATGCGCTGAACGGCTTCGATGGGGCACTGCTGCAGCCGCGAGATGGCGCCGTGCTTTTTTTCTCTGTCCCCCTTGAGGAGGCCGACACACAAACTCCGCCGCTGATGCGGCGACACCGCGAGAGCGACGAGGCGGACTTGGCATGGAGCACCCGGCTGGAGTACACCGTACGTGCCATCCTCGAGCCGCTTGATGCAGCACAGGTGAGGGCGTCTTCGTGGCGCGAGGCGATTCTATTCGAACGCGGCACTGCCACCGGTAACCTGGCGTACGACCTCCTGGTAGCACACCATGACAAGCTGACGCTGCTGGCCCTTGACCGACATGTCTTCAGCCGCGACCAGCGGGCTGCCGGCGCGACACCACCCGGAACCCGCGCCTATGCGCTGGTCTCTGCTGCGCCCACTCGCTACGTATGCACTCATCAAGCCAGGCTGTCACAGATGAAGGCGAAGGCGCGTGAGACGCTCCTCGAAGTGGCGAGTTCGCCGGATGGCGAGTATGGAGACTTGATGTTATGTGTGATGGTGGGGACTGGGGCCCAGCACACAACGCGACTCACAACTGTGCGCACGACAACACTGATGACGCTGGAGTCGGTCGTGCTGAACGACTGCACGGCTCACTGGATGGCCTCCGTGCCAACCTCGGGGCGCGCTGCTGGCCAACACGCCTCTCCGTTGTTTCTTTTGTGCACCCGTCATGTATCCTCTGGTTTCGTGCAGCTGCAGGTGGTGACCGGCAACCCGCTGCGAGTTGTTTCTAGCGCGACGCTTGAGGATGTGCCAGCCCCGCCAGACGCGAAAAACGGGCACGTGTCCATTGACGGGTCCGTGCAACTTGTGCCGTCGCGCGCGAGCGAGGGCGGCGAGCTGGGGATGTCGGAGGTGTTGGTGACAGTCGCCGCCGACTACGGGATTCACCTATTCGCCCTGCGGGGGCACACGCTGTACTTCCAGCACTGCGTGGTGGCCCCAGAGTGTGTCAGCGCCGTGGTACTGTGCTACCCGGTGGTGGCAGTGTGCACACAGGGCGAGACGAACGTCTACCTGCAGGTGTACCCGGTGCACGACACGACCGAGTCCCTTGCACCCCCCTACACGGCGGCGGCGACGAGGCTGTTGAAGGAGTACGGCAAGGTGTCGTGGAAGATGCGCGTGGAGGCTCGTGAGCCGTCCTTGGGTGGGTGTGTCATTGCGCAGGCGTCTCTGTACGACCGGTGTGTACGGACGGACTTGGAGGGCGACGTGTCGGTGGTGTTTGCTTCCTTCGCGGCTGCCTTCTCGCCCACGAAGCCGAGAACGGCACTCCATGTCAACCGCGAGGATGCCTACATCGGCTCCGCGGGCGGGCCGCAATCTTTTCTCACCCACGCTGTGCGTCTCCCGTCAGTGCCGACGAAGGCGCGGGTCATTCGCCGCGCTGACGCCATCCACCGCCGCTTCCCCCGCCAGCTGCAATGCAACGGCCGCCACGTCACGCTGCAGTCGCTGAGTCAGCGTAAAGACGGGTCCGCGCGTCTGCTGCTGCTGCCGTGTCACGATGGAAGTCTCTATAGCGCGTACGAGCTGCCCTTCAGCATTGCGCATCCGCTGATGCGGCTGGAGCAGGTCATCACCGACACCTACGCGCTCGATCTCTCCGCCACCGTGCACCCGACCTTCCCCGGACGTCTGCAGCACACCTACCACTTGCGTCCCTTTCACATCGCTCACGCTCTGCAGCCGGTAGTGGGGACACAGCGAGCGTTGAAGCAGGCATGCATCATTGTGGACGCCGTGAACGAGTACTTCATGCTGCGTGACGTTGTGCGCGATGGGTGGAGCAGAAGTGGTAGCACAACTAAGGAGTCAATGTGTGACGAGGCGGCCGCGCACCGGAAGTTCATCGCCCTCGATGACGTCGTGCAGACGTTGCTGGCCGAGGAGTACAATGGCGCGTACACGGTGGACGACTGCGCGGAGGTGCTCAACCTGTCTTGAGGAATGTGCTACCTTCTGTGATGCGCCGGTAAAGGGGACAAGGTGGATGGTGAAGGAGAGGAGGCTGGTCCGTCTACCGTTCCCTGGCGCGACGTGGGAGGTGCTCTCTTCTCTTTCCTCCTTCCCCCCTCTCCACCGCATACCCAGTTCCCTCTGCCGTGTGCCCCCGTCGCACATGCGCTTTTTGTTGTTGCCGACCGTTGAGGTGGCCGTGGGTGACAGACAAACGCTTTCATAGATGCTACGGAGATCATATCACCTCTCTAAAGTCATTTCTTTGCCCGCCCCGACCTCCCCCCTCTGCTCCACTATAGCGGGACGCGAACCCTCTGATGCTGTGCTGTCAAGGTGGGTGACTTGCGCCCTTCTCGCACGCACTGCGTGCCACACACACACACACGAAAGAAACGACTCGGAGAAAAGCAGGAGCCAGGAGATGCGCAAACCGCCCCGTTGTGGGGCTTACATCCTCTCCCTCTCCCTCGTCCCTTCTCTATGTGCGTCCCCCTGAGTGCCTCTCGCTTCATCTCTCCATCGCTCTCTGCCCCCCCCCCCCTCCCTACTGGATCTGCGCAGTATCGAACACGCCACTTCTTTTGGTTTGTTCACCTCCTTCCCCCTTTAGCAGCTCTCCCACACCTCAATTTGAGCCTCTGCTCTACTCTCCCCCTTCACTCTTTTCTCGTCCCAACGCGCTACTTCCTTTACCACGCCTCATCGCCCCCTCCTCCCCTCCCGTCCCGTCACGGCCGCCATCACAGCCATCATCACCGCTCGCCATTACCTGAGTCGCTCTCTCTTCGTTGTTGTGCTGTTTCTGTTCTCCTTTCCTTTGGCACAGCACAGGAAGCGAGCCTCTCTTTCGAGAAGAAACCAAAAGGAAACGACGAAAGCGGTCACAGTCTCCCTCTCCCTCTCCCTCTCCCCCTCTCCATCGCCATCATCCTCAACGCCCCGCCACGGAGAACCAACACGCAGACGCAGAAGAGAGTGCAGCAGGATCCACCGCGTTACACCCCCCGTGCCTCCCCCGTCAACTTTTTCCTTTTTCTCTTATAAACTTAGTGGCGGTAATTGTGTGTGTGTGCGCGTGTGCTGGTGTACGTGGCTTTTGTGGAGATACGCAAGTCTCCATAGAAGCGACTGTACGCTGAGGCAGACACACACCAGCGAGACACAAGACAGCTTTTAGCAGCAGCAGCAGTAGTAGTAGCAGTGTACTTCGCCACCTCTCTCTCTCCCTGTCTGTCTCTCCCCCAAGCCCGTGTGTGTGTGTGCGTGTGTGTGCGTTTTGTAAGACGTAAAATTTTGTGCTTTTCTCCTCTTGCGCTCTTCGTTTCTTCCTTGCTTTCTTTCCCTTCCCCCTTCCTCGTGTGTGTGTGTGTCTGTGTGTGTGTGCGCACCTACAGAAGGGTCACACAGCAGTTCGAGGTCTTCCCTTCCTCTCCCCTTTCCCAAGTATCATTATCAGTATCCTACTCACTCCCATTTATGTGTGCGTGTATGTGTCTCGGGCTCTCTGTCTCTCTCCCTCCCTCTCACTCACTCTTTGTGTTTCGTCTTGCTGTTCTTCCCGTCGTTCTTGTCGTCAAGGTTGTTGCAGTGTGTTACCACTGAGGTTGCTGTCGTAGCTGTTGTGCCTGTTGAGTGAGTCATTGCCCTCCCTCCATCTCTCTCGGTGAGTGTGTGTGTGTCTGAGCGTTTACGCTCTTCTCTTTATTCCTTTCGCTTTTTTCCCGTTCGTTGTCTGTTTCATTGAGTTGGCTGATCGCACTATACGCCTTCTTCTCCCTCCTCCGCCCCTCGGTTTCGTCTTGTGTCCGTGCTTTCTGTTGTGGGCACTCTCTCCCTCTCCACATCTCCTGTGCGCCCGTGTGCCCGTGTGTGTGTGTGTGTGTGTCTGGGGGGGATCTGAATTCTCTCCCTCTGCACAAGCCACCATCTCTCTTCTTTCTCTGCCTCTTCCTCCCATCTTTTTTTCGGTCTCTTTTCATTGTGTCGTTGTGGGGGGGGTCTACGCCGAACTCCTTCTCCCTCTCGTTCACATTTCTGTCGTGGCTGTTCCCCCCCTCTGTCGTGTGTGCGTGTGTGTGTTTGTCTGCGGTGCCCACTGCCGACTGTACGTTGTTGCTTTTTCCCTTTGCTTTCGACGACTTTTGTGTGCTGTTGTCGTCTCTCGCTCTCGCCCTGTTTGTCTGTTCATCGTCTGCGCCGCTGTTGTTTGCTCTTCACCCCCCATTCCTATTCCTCCACTTCCGTCTCTTCCCTTGTACCCGCTGTTACGCGCGTTGTCCTATTTTCCCACGGGCACGCCGGGCGCACGCACGCACACGCACACACAGAGAGAGGGATCTTGCTTGACGTGCCCGCATGTGTCTCTCGTAAGTGGCGGGCGTCACTTTCTTCTTTTCTCCTTTCGCTCCCCCTGCGCGTTGACTAACCGGTCTTCTCCTGTTTTCCTTTGGCGTCCGCGTTTTTTGGGCCCCGCGCACTCGCGTCTCTCTCCCCACCGCCTCAATACGTCTCCCTCTCATTTGCTGCGACGCACCGTTGGTGCCGCTCAGCATGGAGGACAAGAGCCGTAATCTACTGAGTCAGCTGAGCGGGCTGCGTCTCAGCGACGGCTCCATCGTCGGCAATCGCCTCGGCAGCGGCAACACTCCTCCCACGCTCTCCGCCTTCAGCACCCGTTCTACCCCCACCACCACGAGTCCTTCGAACTTTCCTGTATCGGCACTGCCGAGCCACTCGACTGATGCGCTGAACGGGTCGCTCGGGAAGCAGGAGCGCCGCGGCAACCGCGCGCCACGCGCAGACGCGAAGAAAGACGGTGAGTCACCAACTTCGTCCGTCACCGACAAGATCAACCGACTTCTCGCTCAAAATAAAGGGTCCTTGGGGAACAGCGGCGCCGCCGCGAGTGGGTCGTCTGGTGGCAACCGCGACGGTGGGGGCACTAGCATTCTCTCGTCGCTGGCCGCACAAATTGGTCACTCCCCGTCTCTATCGCCCAGAAACGGCGCTGCCAGCTCGACACACACCTCGACGCCGACAGCGGTAAGGACGGTGCCTATGTCTGCAGCATCGAGCTCAACCGTCGCCGTACCAAAGCCGCGCTCTGTGGAGGTCTCCACAACCATGTCCGCCACGACCCCTGCTGCTATGACCATCCCTGCTGCAGCCGAGTCGCTCAATCCGAAGGTGATGGAGTTCTTCACCAAGGCTGCCGGTGGCTCCCGGCCGCCGCCACCGCTGGTGGAGCCGACAGCGGCGCTGAAGAGCGCCATTGTTATCGAAGAGCCAAAGAACGGCAAGGCGACCGGGGGCCGCAAGGAGAAAGCAGCAGCAGCAGGAGCGGCGTCTTCATCATCCGCATCATCCGCCTCTGCGGCGGCTGCGACAGCTTCGAGTAACGCACGGTCTGCACACCAGCCGTCCTCCTCCACCAAGGCACAAAGGGAATCGACAGACCAGACCAACAAGTTTCTGGTAGACGCGTTCGGTGCCATAGACAACCTCGATGCCACCAAGCCCATTATCCGCGTGGCCCCGGAGATTCCGCGTGAGGGACGGTACATCATTGTTGGCGACGTGCACGGCTGCGTGGATCAGCTGGAGCAGCTGGTCGAGAAGGTAAAGTACGTGAAAGGAAAGGACTGTCTCTTCATCATTGGCGACTATGTGAACAAGGGGCCGGACTCAATCGGCGCGGTGCGCGCATGCCAGCGCCTTGGCGCGTACGGCGTGCTGGGCAACCACGACTACACCCTGTTGCGGTGCTGCGCTCGCATGCGGCGTCGCCCCTTCACCCCTGACGACCTCCGCGACCCGGTAAAGCGACTGGCCCAGAAATTGCCAAAGGACTGCGAGTACTACCTGCGTGGTCTGCCCCATATTGTGCGAATTCCTCGCCACAACGTCCTCCTCGTTCACGCCGGCCTGAACCTCCAACACTCCTTAGAAAATCAAAATGTCGAGGAGGTGATGCACCTGCGCCGGCTGGAGATGGTGCCGAACAAGCCGGGCATGTTCAAGGCAATCGCCAAGGGGGTGGAGGGGGAGCCATGGGCAAAGCTATGGAATGGGCCTGAGATGGTCATCTTCGGTCATGACGCCTACGCCGGCTTCCAGGCGCACGCGCACGCCTGCGGGATCGACACCGGGTGCGTTTACGGCGATCCGTTGACATGTGTCGTTTATGGCCAGGACAGCCCCGCGGGCGAGTTTTTCTCCGTGCCTGGGCTGCCCAAGTTGGAGAACGAGATGAAGGGTCTACCCCCGCCTAGCTCCGACATTTACGAGCAGGAGGACATGGACCTCGAGAAGCTCATTATTCGACCTACCACGCGCGCCACTCCGGCCATGATGAACGGCAGTGCTGACCCTCGTCCTGTGTTCCTGGAGGCACCGCTGGGCTACAAGGAGGGCGAGGAGAGCAGCGCCGTTGGTGCGTCCACCACTTCCACCGTGAAGGCGTCGAACCTCATGGCAACGGTTACCAGCACGAACACGGTAATGACGCCTACCTCCACGTCTCCTTTGCGCCTCTCCACACCGACGTGCACCGCCAATGAGCGGCTCATGGCGACGAACACCGTCAACACACGCGAAGTGCAGCGGGCGACACTGCTGGCTCTCTCTGCCACGCGCCAGCTTTCCGCGATCGCGGTGCTGCTCGCGATGCCCTTGTACGATCAAGAGATCGACGCAATGCTAGGCTCGGAAAGCGCTGACGAAGTCTCACAGGAGGCCTTCTGGGAGCCCTTCACTCGCCTCATCCTTGTGGCGGCAGCGGAGATGCCAAAGAACGACGTTGCAGCACTCGCAGGGGTGGAGGCGGCGCTGGAGCTCGCCTTCGATGTGTGCGAGGAAATGGAGGCGGTGGGGAGAAAGCTGCAACCGGAGCTGAAGAAATTTTTGCAGGCGGAGAGAGAGAGCCCTGCGTGGTCCAAGCGGATCGTGAAATGCGCGGAGATGCTGGTACTGGCGTAGATGGGGATATCCGCTCTGCACGACATTCTGGATGTCGGTCATGCCCAGCGCCATGTGTGTGCGTGGGTGGGGGGGGGTGGCTTGGGTCTGCGTATGCTTGCGCATAACGGGGACGACGCTATCATGGCGGGTGGTGGCCCCCGTTTGCCTTTAATGCCGCCTCCCTTCCTCCTGCATGCTCGGAAAGAACACCACGTCCCCCGTTTCTCTCTGCTCGTGTGTACATGCGGATATGTACGTGCGTGTGTCAAAACCTTGTCTCATAGCTAACACAAAGAACAGGGGGAGGTGCCATGGCCTGTCAAGGGAGGGAGGCGCAGGGGTAAGGGGCATACAGCGTAAGGGTGTGTGTGTGCGTGTGTGTAAGAGCCTACATATACGCGTGCATGCTTGCGCAGTTGGTCATAGCGGAATTCATCGTTCTTTCCATTCCGTTCAGAATGACGTCTTGATTGCATTCTGGCTGGCGTTGTCGCCTCCTCCTTTTTTCCCTCTTTTCGTTTGGACCACCCTGCGGCGTTTATCGGAGCCCCAGCGTTCCTCTGACGGGCGGCATCTCCCCAGCTTCCCTGCCGCCGCCAGCCCTTCCCCTTTCCACTCTACCTCCCTCCCTCCCCCTATTATTGGGTGCGTGCGAAGACAGCCGAGGAGCGACACGACACCGCCAAGGCCGCTTTTCTTCGTTATTATTTTGCTCTGTTGTGTGCGTGTTTTCCCCTACTCTCACTCGTATGTGTCCTCGCCATTTCCTCAATAACGGGACGAGACATGTTCCTCTCTCCTTCTTTGTGTGTGCCCGTTCTCCCTCTCTGTGTGTGTGTGTGTGTGTGTGTGGTCTAGCTCACAAACATCGCGACCGTCGAGGGCTCCCACAGCCATCACCGTCTTCTTCAGATGCCCCCCTCTTTGGAATCGGTGCTGAGAAGGACCCCCTTGCTCTTCCTTCCTCTTGCATAGAGACGCGCGCACGTCTCCTTGTCTCGGTGTGTCGTCGAGTGGAAGGAGGAGGGCAGGAAGGTGTGCTTGTGCGTGCGGTCTCGTGCGTTTCTTGTGCTTCTCTTCAATTCGAGGATACACCACGTAGAGCTGAAGCAAGGACAGTCAACGTTGTGCGCTTCGCCACACGGAGAGCAGGGTAGCGTGGGGGGGGGGCTCGGGAAAGAGGGGATTGCTAATTGGTCAGGGGGAGGGTGGAGGAGGTTGGCGCATGCGCTCTCGTGGAGCGTGGTCTCTCTCTCTCGGCATTCTACCCCACCCTCTTCCTTCCTTCGGCCTTTCCCACTTGCTGCTTCTCTCCTCGCGCTGTCTTCGTTCTCCGCGTTTGTGGATTCGCTTCCTCCCCTTGTTCCGCTTGTCACGCACACACGCCCCTCTCTATCGCACCCTGCCCCCGCCACCTCGCCGAGATGCGACTTGGTGAGGCGGGTGCGGCACGCTCATTGTAATTTTGCACGCTCTCACCTACCCATAAACGGAGAGGAATGACTGATATGAATGCAGGGCACTGCCGACACTGTCCACTTACAGATATACGCACGCAGATGCACAGGGCAGTACAGCGGTGCTATGCGCACACGTACGAATAGCATACAGTCGCAAGGGAACCACAGACAGATAAGAGAGAGGGCGCAGTGCAAGTCGATTTGGATGTCCCTTTTATAACAGCCTTGATGAAGAGCTTAGTAGAAAGACAAAGACACGCACGTGCGCGTGCTTCGACTTTAAAGACGTTCTTGAACCCGCACAAACACAGCGTTGCATCATCTCTCTTCTCTCTCCTGAGTGTGTGTGTGTGCCCCGGTGCTGGTTCCGCTCTATCTCTCTGTACGGTGAGCGAGTCGGTGCTCGAGTGCGCGTGTGCCTTCTCTCCCTTCTTCTATTTGAGCATGAGCCATAAGACGACCACAACCACACACGCTCGGCGGTGGGTGCGGCGGTGTGGCGGCGGTAATGGTTTCTCTCTCTGTGTCTGTGCCACTCACGTCCCCCTTTCACCATGCTCCTGCTCCCCCCCACCCCTTCTCTCCCCCTCCTCTCCTCCTGTCTCCAATCTATTAGCTTTATCTTTCACATTTTCTTTGTCTCCTCTGTTGTGTGCGTGTGAGTGATGTATTCCATCTTCCTCTTCTATATCTTCCTTTGTGTCTTGTGCTATCTTCATCTCCTCTGTTGTGTGTGAACCTCCCACCCTCCCCCTCTTCCCTTTCTGTGTCTGTGCCTGTGTACGCGTGCGCGCGTGTCTCTGCTGAGACTGATATGCACACGCACGTGAAGGAGCGTTTTCGATGGCACTAGTCCACACTGCTTCAAGGCGTGTCTCTCTCCCTCTCGCTCGCTGTGCGTGTGGGCGTGCTGCCCGCCTCTCTGACAAAGGTGAGGAAAAGGGTGGAGGCACGCACCTGTGTGTGAGTGCCGATGGGCAGGGGTGAGGCGAGGCGCACTTTTGCCGTGTATGAGGGATGGCGCGGGGGTGTGCCCCTCATGACCGCTGGCAGACTACACGTCACAGCTGCGCCACGCACCCCACCTCACTTCGTTGTCCGTCAACTTCCGCTTTGTCTTCTTCCTCCACCTCTCTCCACCTCATGCCACCAAGAGCACCGCAGAGGCTGCCGTGTGCACGCAAACTGCGAGTTGTGTTGCGGTGTGGTGGTGGTTACCTAACAACGGCGAGGGGCGGGCAGGAGAGGACGCAGCGGTGGCGGGGAGGCCAAGCGACTGCGCCGGAACGCAAGCGGGGCGTGACGAGCAGGAGGGAAGGATCTCCCACGAGAGAGAGGGTGCTCTCTTTGCTTTTGCATTATTGTGCTCTTCGAGTGAACCTGATGGCCAATCTCCAACCGGGGTGTCTTCCGCACTCACACACACACACACACACTCTCGCGTCTGCCGCGGAGTGTGGGGTTGACTTGGTAACACACGTTTTGCGTGTCGCGGAACCTTTCTCTCACGGTGCCAGCACTTGCGCCTCGCCGCCATCATCACTGCCACCGCACGTACAAAACGAAAAACCCCGTAAGCGTTAACGAACAAGGGTGCAAGGTAGTGGGAGGGTGACGGAGGAGAGAGAGAATTACTCTGAGAGGGGAGGGAGCGGTGATGCTGCTACACGTGTGTTTGTGAAGGGGAAAAAGGACAGAGGTGATAAAAGAAGCGAGTGCACACATATGCGCATCTGCGCGTATGAGGGGATGCTACCCCGCTCTCTCTTCTCTTCCCTCCTCGTCCCCATGCTGTGCTTCGATCTCTTTGACCATCGTCGTCGTGTGCGCCCCCCTTCCTCCCCCTTTGCTGCTCCTCTTTCGCTCATGCGTGCGTCTGTGTTCACGTGCACGTCTGTGCTTGTGTGTGTGTGTGTGCTCACGCCATTCGCTAGCTCCTCCTCCCTCCTTCCTTCCATCTCGTTGGTTTCACACGTGCTCTGCGCTTTACTTCTCTTCCCGCCCTCTTTTCGCTCGGCTCGTTCCTTCTGTGTGTTGGCGGGGTGTCGTTTCTCGTCTCCCTCTTTTATCTCATCTCTCCGCCCGTGCGTGCGTGTGTGACTTGACTCTCTCTCCCCCATGAACCCTTACGACGTATAACAAAACTGCCTTGTGGAGCCACACACGCACACGCTTGCCCCTTTCTCGCTTTGCTTGTAAAGGCGAGCGCATAGGGGAGCGTCAGCGCTTCTGTGGAGCGCGCGCGTGTGTTGTGAGCAGGCGGCACCAGCCCCCTTTTTCCTTTGCACACCCACGCCCTTTCTCTTAGGTCTGCACCTTGAGCTCTTTTTCCCCTCCGCACGCATGCCTCGCAGCGCCTCCGAAGGAGCCGGGATAATGCAGGACAGTGCATAGAGGGTGGGCGAGACAGGGTCACTGAGAACAGAGTGGAGAATTCACATGTGCTCTGGTCCTAACCCCCGGTCTTCCTATCGGCGTATCTCACGAGGGAGGCGGGGGCAGGTGCTTGCCAGCTTGTGTCCATGAGACACACACAGACCCCTGCTTCATGTGTGCTTCTCCTTCTCTTCACCACCCCCGCGGCCTCTAGCCAGTCCCCCCGCCCTCGCTGGTGCGCGTACCCCATGCCGTCGATCTTTCAGAGCTCACGCTTCTCCATCCAGATCACACATGCGCCACACTCTTCCTGCTTTGCTTTGCCCTCCTACGCTACGTCCCCTTCCCCACCACGTGCCGCTCTCATTCTGTATGTGTGTGCCTGTATGCCGCTTACCGGCGCTCGGTCGGCCCGCCAATCCGCTGGTGCGTCTCGTCTTTCTTACTTTCCCTTGCCTGGAGGGGCACCCGCACACATTGGTAGCCCGCATCAGAGAAGTACACTCACCCACGCTTAGCTCTCCTTGTACGCTTCTCCTCTCTTCCTTTTCTTGTGCGTGGTGACTCCTTCCCCGCCCCATCCACCACCACCCCCCGCCCAAACAACGGCACTGAAGCGTTTGCCTGCGTCTTTGACAGCGTTTCTTTATTAGACATGGCAGTCATCGCCACACTGCCGGAGGCGAATTACACACACTTGCTGTACATCGGCAGCGATGTGGTGGCGGCCTGTGACCGCAAGGCGGCGCATCTGGTGCAATATCGAGGCGACACCAAGGTAGATGAGGCAACATGCATATCCCCATACGATGCGGACAATTTCGTTCCATGGCTGCCTCCAGGCGCACCTGTTGCTCGCGTGCGCGCTGTTTGGTGCATGCGCAAAGGCCAAGGGTACGCTGTGTTTGCTGAGCGAGCCGGCGAGGGCGGTACAACCGTAGGGACATCGCCTGACGCCGCTTCCGTCAAGATCATCTCTGACGTGGCAGAGAACATTATCAGCCTGCACATCTTCTACCAGTCGATTCTTGCCGTGCGTACGCTCAAGCAGGTGCTTTTCTACTCACTGGACCCGTCCCCGTCAGCGATGACCATAGCCACACGGATAGGCGCCTGCGCGCTTCCGAGGTGGGTATGTCAGCCGGCGGTGGTAGTGGACATAGTTTCGCCTGTGTGCCACTTCGCGGCTGCGGAGAAGACCATATGCGTTGCGTGCTTCACATTGGATCGCATGTTTGTGGCCACGGTCGTATGCCCATCCTCCGCGTCTGCAGCCGTGGTGCGTCGCACCGCGATGTCCGGCGTGCTATTCTCCTCATCCCCAGCCTCCGATTCCGCTCAGACGCTCGTCTGCAAGTGGGCTGTGCGGTGGTGTAGACAGGAAATGCTGATGCTGTGCTTCTCCAAGGCGGATAGAGGCCCACGTCTGACCGGGTTTTTCCTCCAGCCCACAAGAGGGTGCGAGATGTCGAAGTGGATGTCGCCGGAGGAGGTTGCCACATCGGTGAGCGGCGCCTCCCTTGGTGCGGTGAAGGCCTCCAGCGACATATGCTGTGATAGTGACGGAGCGCACGTGTGGCTGTGCGACACCACTACTGCTTCCTCGGTCATTCTCCGGGAGGTGACAACTGTCTCACCGACTGAGTTGGTGCTGACGGACACAAGTGCAAGCACGCGGGTGGCGATGGCCACGGGTGCAAGCGGAGTTTTCGTGCTCTCAGGGTGCACACTATATTCTGTGAAACGCAGTCACGTGGGTGCCACGAGTGAGTCGGCCTCTACCACGGTCACAGGGACTTCGAGTGCCAGCTCTCCTGGCAGCGCATCCATCGCAGCAGTCGGCAACTTGTCGAGGAAGCAGGAAGCAAGGGTGAGAAAGGAGTCATCAGCAGCGGAAACCATCACGCGCAAGGCTGCGGCGAGCGAGCGATCGCCGCTGTCAGCGCACACCTTGTCAACGCCGTTGCAGCCCGCTGCGCTCACCGAAGCCGCTGCTGTACCTATATCGCGCAGCGCACAAATCAAGGACGCCGTGCTGGAGTATGCCATGGGGCACACATCGATCTTTTCAGACATCGTGCGCGACACCGTTTACGTTCACGAGAGCGGCAGTGCCACCTCTGGCGCCGCCTTCACGCATGATATCTTGAGCGCAATCAATGAACGGCTTGACGCAGACCGACATCAGCACGCGCTGGCGCGTATCCGCTACAGCGCTGTAGCGCGGTCACTGCATCCCTATACCGTACTGGAGCTGTTGCGCTTTCGCCGTGGATCGTCAGCGGAAGCGATGCCAGAAGGTCTGCTCCTCGCCATCGCATCGACGCTAGCCGAGAAGCCGACGCTGCAAAACGGCGGTCTGTGGCGACTTCCCGCCTTTGCCGCCGCCTCGGCGGCCTTCTTTGCGTCGACCGGTGGCAGCGGCCGTTTCACATCGGAGCTGGAAACGAAGCGCTACGTTGCGGATGTCTGTGACGCCGCGAAGGCTGCCCTGGCGAGTGGGGCTCTCGGTGCGGCCCGTCTACTGTTCACCGTGGCTGCAAGGGCGGTCTCTCTCATCTACGGCGGTACTCGTAGGCGCCACGTTGAGGGGGCTCAACCGTATGGTAAGGAAGAGCAGATGTGCGAGGTGACCATCGCCGAGTGCATCAGCCTTATGCGCTCCTACGTTGAATGGTCTCTCACTGCCTCCTCATCTCTGGGCGTCATGTCCGCTCACGTTGGCGCTCCGCATACCCTGACGAAGGAGGCAGCTCTCCGCGATGGCGAGGCGCACCTCATCAGCACCTCGCGGCAGGTGCAGATCCACCCCATGCAAGTGTCTCGGCTGCCCAAGAAGTCCATCTGAACACCACCACCACCGCTGCCGCCACTGAAGCACACGCAAAAGTGCGTCCCCCAAGCCCTTTTTCCTGGCCCTCCACTCTACCTGAAGCAGTTCTCCGGATGTAAAAATCGGAGTACTGTGTGCACACGCTGTCAATGACAGCTGGCACGGCGTATCACATTCACGCAAGGCATCGAGAGGTCAGCAGAGCAGGAGTGGTCGACGGAAAAAGGCGCGAAGAGATGCATACCAATCAACCCCTAAGTGCATATCCGCGGAATATGCGGCATCTTGTACACCTGTCCGGGCGAGCTGATGATGCGCAGATGCCGGAACGATGACGAGAACACCCCAAGGTACACTGTCGAGCCCACCAGACCCCGATGTGGAGAGTCTCCACAACACATTATGGATTGCAGCGGCTTGAGGCGAGTGAGGGGGATGCATGGCATACAGGGCGGGTGCAGGGTCTCAGAGGGCCCTAACCTGAGGCTGGCCAACTTCCTCCTCGGGCCCATGCGCCAGGCGCCTGGACTTCCCCCTACTCCCCGCACGACGGACGCCCACCGCCTCCGCCTTCGAGCAGGAGCGTGGACGCGGCCCGCTTGGATCAAGGCGTGCAGCGCACCGAAGTCTCCGCCTGGCGCCGATCGCGCAGCACGCATGCTCAGAAGGGACGGGGAAGGGGAGGGCGAGCCCGCTAGTCGCATGGTCCGACTCAATAGCAGGATGGTTTCTCTTAGCAGAGCACGATTTAGCTGTAGTCCAAGAGAGGTGGGTGAGGTGTGGTTGTGCGTGTCAGCTTGTTTTCTGGGAGAGTGGCGCGCTAACGAAGAAGTAACTTTGGTCTAACTTGACGACTAACGATGGCGTTCGTCCGCCGGATCACACACGCATCTCTGTCCCTTTCCGTGGCTCGTGGAATGGCTGAGGGTTTGCGTCTGTCTGTGCATTGCCGGCCGACGCGTGCACACGGGAGCGGTGCGGCTGATAGATGCGTGTGTGCGCCGCTTAAACACAACCCCCTTCAAAAAAAAGAAAGCGCAGGCAGTTTCCGCATATGCATATGTAATGTATGTGCGTGTGCATGCGGATGTGGGAGCGTGCTGTCCGGGCGGGTTTGGCAGCGGTCCAACCGCCACCCATGTGCAGCAGACATGTGAGAGACACGGCCGTGGCATCGATGGGAGCGGATTGGGGAAGGGGTGGAGGGGGCGTGAGTCGGAAAGATGGTAGGGACGCTTACCGGCAGACCCGTGCAGACTACCACCGCTGTCTCTTTGCTTCGGTCGCTTGCCTTCCTGTGCCGCAGCTGAAGAGCGAAGCCTCACAGAGAACCCTCACTCCCCTTTCCGCCTTCCCATACGCGACGTGAAGGCATGCTACACGCGCCGTCTTCCTCCCCTGTCGCCTCACGGTCTTCTCTTCACCTTACAGGACCCCTTCCCCTTCATGTTCCTCAACCGTCGTCTTGGCGCCCTGTCCTTCCGCAACGTTCGGCTGTCTTTTCGTCGTCGTGTACGTGTGGGCGTGTGCGTGCCGAACGACGCACCTGAACGCTGCCGTTATCTTCTTACTAGCGCGGGCTTGAATAGCGGCTCGGACTTCGCTGGGGAAAGAGGAGCGGCAGTTGTTATCACACAAACAGCACCCGGACAAAGACGCTGCGCTGTGCCGCCGCTTTGCTGTCACCTCTCGTTTATTCGCCTACAGACGCGGTGCAGCATATCCTCACCACCCGGTCACTTCCTCTCGGTTCTGCAGCTCTTTCTCCACCACCGAACTCTGGCAGTCCCGCCATCAATATCTTTCTGCCCCCCTCCTCTCCTCCCTTGTCTGCCATTCACACGGGCAGCGCTCTCGCAGGCGGCGAGGTGGTGGAGAAAAAGTAGCCCTTTGCGCAGAGAGACGACGTCGAGGAAGCATAGACTCTCATGCCAGTCTTTTCCGTACAAACGCAGCGCGCTGCATCGCGAGGCGCTCGCAGCATCGGAGACACGAAGAAGTCTCTCAAATCCTTCTTTCCCGCCTCATCGAACAGGGCTGCTGCTGCACCACTGCCGTCGAAGACGCGGATGGAGGTGACGCCGCCGACGGCGGAGTTCATTAACTACGATGTACATACCACCTATGTAATGCCACTCGAGGTGCGCAACCGCACAGACGAGATACTGACACTGCGCTTTGTGAAGCCGGCGCGGCACCCCGGCACCTTCCGACTCGTCAACGGTGCTTCGGTGCGTGTGGCACCTGGACTGGCACACACCGTGGAGATCGAGTTCACCACCCACGCTCCGCAGGACTACGCAGATGCGCTGGTGATCCTCAGCAGCGACGGCGGCCGCGTCGAGGTGCCGCTGACGGCGTGCCGCGTGCCGCTGATAGAGTTCCCTCCCACGGTGAACTTCGGCAAGGTGGAGCAGCAGCTGGTGTCTCCTATGCGCACACTGACGCTGGTGAATCGCGGTCGAAAGGACGCCGCTGTTACGTTTGTGCTGGACGAGGGAGGCGAGAGGGGTGGCGGTACGGCGTGCGGAGTAGTGCTGAGCAGCACCGCTGTTACGGCGCCGGCAGAGGGCTGTACGACTGTCACGCTGGAGCTGAAGCCGCTGCCGCCTGGTCGGCACACGTGGCATATCCCAGTGGAAATGAACGGGCAGCGCCTGGCAACTCTCCTGGAGGTGACTGCGGAGGTCGTGGACTGTAGGAGCCGTCTTTTGGACCCGCAAACGCACGAGGATGTGGTCTCGGTGGAGTTTCCGGAGACGTTTGACGGCAACAAGGCGAGGCATCAGCTGGAGGTGGTGAACGGCGGCTCGCAGGCGATTAGCTTTGCGATCCGCTCCGCGCACGACATCTCCGAAGGCGGAGCAGCACCTTTCCGCTTTGCTCCCACCCAAGGGCGGCTACCGCCGCAGGGACGCCTTACCGTCACGGCGCTGTTTACACCGCAGCTGAGGCTGCGTCGCACCGGCTGGAGCACCGCCCCGAGAAGTGCGCCTGCTGTGACCGCCGAGGCTCACAAGTACGAGGCCCTCTTCACCCTTCTATTTGTGGAGACGGAGCAGACGCAGAGCTTCCGGATGGTGGGCACGTCGTGCGAGACCCTCGTCCGTCTCTCTACCTCAGTCGTCGACTTTGGTGCCTGCGTCCTGAAGAGGTCGAAAGAGTCGCGTCTGACGCTCACGAATGGTGTGACCCACCTTCCCATGCGCTACGCACTGCAGTGCCCGCCGCACTTCTCCGTCACACCGGCGCGCGGCGTAGTGGCCGGTGGCGGAAGCGCCACGTTGCGCTTGGAGTTTCGCCCGCGCCGCCTCGAGCCTTATGTGGAGACGCTCACGGTGACCGCTAACGATACGGTTACGTGCGCAGTGGAACTGCGGGGCACTCCGCTGTACCGCGAAGGCGCCGAGGCACCAGTGGCTGCTCGCGCTTCAGCATCGGAAGCCGAGGCCGCGGTACCAGCGGCGGTGGATCTCGGTATGATCCCAGGAGAGGGGCTGACACCACCCTCACTCCCCAAACAGGTGCCTGCGGCGGTGCTGATGGCGGAAGATACGGCGATGCAGAGTTACCGCAGTGGCCACGTTGCACCACCTGTGTTCGATGTGCACTCGTTGGCAAAGAGGCGCTTCTATGCCGCCCCGACAACACCGCAGGAGCGGCGTGACTGCAAGCGCGAGTTGACACCAATGGAGGTGCTGAACGTTGTGCTGCCGTCCAAGTCGCTGAACTTCGGACGCGTCACCATCCATGCTGATGCGGTGTCGTCGCTCTTCGTGTACAACGGTACCAAGGCAAGCATCCAGGTGGGCGTTCCCACCGAGGCGGAAGGGCCTGTGACGGTGGAGCCTGCCAGCCAGGTTGTGCCGGCCCAGCGCATGGCGCAATTCGACGTGAACATCCGCTCCGACACGGTTCAGGTCTTCCAACAGGTAATGCGCGTCACTGTGAACCAGCAGCATTACATGCGCTTCACGGTGCAGGCGGACGTGGTGCCAGTAGAGGTGACCCTCTCGCAGACGCAGGTGCTGCTGTCGCTGACGGGGCAGGCTGAGGAGCCTGTGTGTACGGCGCAGGTGACACTCAAGAACAAGGGCAACTGCGCCGTGGCGTATCGCTGGCATCTCCCGGCGCTATCGTGCGAGTTCGAGGTGGAGCCGCAGGTTGGGCTACTAAACGCCAGCGAGCAACGCGGTGCTACGTTCTACTTCCGCCCTGCCGCCGGTACATCGCAGGCCTCCTGCGAGGCTCGTCTCAAGGTGGTGGGTGCGACGGAGGACAAGGTGCTGCTGCTGACTGGCAGTGTGGCGCCGGCGAAGTGCGCGTGGGGCGCATCTTCGCTTCTCACGACGCCGCCGCTGGCCCCGGCCTCGAAGGAGGCGGCTGCTGTGTCCAGCATGCTGGCCTTGGGGCGCATCGCAGCCGGCGTCCCCGCTGTGGCGACGCTCCCCCTCACAAACAAAGGCAGGACAAACGCGTACTTCTCCTTTGGCGCGTTGCCCGCATGGCTGACGGTGTCGCCGTCACAGGGGCGCGTCTGCGTTGGTGAGACGGAGGAGCTCACGGTGCGTGTGCGGCATGCGGTGGCAGGTACGGCGGCTCATATGGTAGAGTGCCATATTGCTGGCATGCGGCGTCCGCTGGTGGCGCGTGTGGAGGCGACCGTTGTGGCACCGCCGCTCTCTGTGGAGCTGGATGGCAAGGAACAGGCTGAGGCGCACCTAGACTTCGGGTACGTTTACGTCGGCTGCCCGCAGTCGCGCTCCGTGACTCTGCGCAATGGC
Source organism: Leishmania mexicana MHOM/GT/2001/U1103 (assembly GCF_000234665.1). NCBI lineage: Eukaryota > Euglenozoa > Kinetoplastea > Trypanosomatida > Trypanosomatidae > Leishmania > Leishmania mexicana. The sequence goes on from NC_018326.1 coordinate 656,984, forward strand.
GGCGACGTGGCTGCCGCTGTGCGGGTCAACCTAGAGTCGTGCACCTACTACTCGCTGGACTCGCCTGTGTTGGAGGACGAAGGGCAGCAAGAAGTAGTGGACAGCGTAATGTCACTTGCGACGCTGGATGACACAAAGCGCTCACGTCTTATGTCGCGCGTGCGGTCTCTGCACTCTTTCACTGTGGTCGACCGCAAACCGTCGATCGGCGTCGCGACCGCAACTGTCGTGGTGCCGTCGTTGTCGGAGTACACACTTCGTCTTTCATTCAACCCTCTGCGTGCTGCTGCGGCGCAGCGTTGCTCTGTTCGGTGGCATCAACTTGGCGCAGACGATGTGCATCCGCTGCCGCCGTTTACTGTGGAGGCCACCGGGTTGGCGCCGCCGGTTATACTGAGCGCGAGGACGGTGTCGTTCCCCGGTGTGGTGGTTGGCCAGCGCCCGCCGCCGCGCGTGGTCTTTGTCCGACACGGGGATCTGAGGATGCCGCCGCCGTTGCCGGGACCGAGACCGGTCGCGTGGCGGCTGGAGACGGAGGAAGGAACTCCAAACTTCCTGTTGGAGCCCCATCGCGGCGTCCTGGGTGTGGGGGAGGAGCAGGCTGTTACCATCACGTATCTGCCCACGAACGCTGGGCAGCTGCAGGTGTGCGCGCTACTGAAGACGGAGGAGGGGGAGAGCCCTATAGGGGCGCCGTGCGCGTGTTGCAGTATCAGCGCCTCAGCCACGGACCCGCGCGTGCGCAGTGACCGCACCTCTCTGGTGTTCCCAGCTGTGCCGCTAGGTCTCGCGGTGGAGACGACGGTGCTGCTCCACAACGAGGGCTACGACACCGTGCGCGTTGAGTATCCCGGCTCCTGCGACCCGCCGCTGCAGGTGTCGTTCCCTGACGGTGACACGATGGGTGCCGCGCTGCGGTCCACCCTCCCTGTCACTTTCACCTTCTGCAGTCCCACGCCGATTTCGGTGCGCTCTGCCATCCGCTTGCACACGGACGCTGGAGGCTGCATCGACATCTCCATCAGCGGCAGCGCAGTGAACTCCGTCATCACCACTGAGGCTTTTCTGTCATATATGCTTCGCACTACACCCACCACCACCACGGCAGCCGCCACCGGCAAGGACGACGACACTTCGCACGCACTACAGCGTTGGGCCGGCGACCACGAATCCGTCGTGGGGGCGGAGCTACCGCTAGTGTGCACCTTCCCGGCTGCCTTGGATGGTGCGCGTGATGGCCAGCACAACCTGGTAAACATGGTCGAGGAGAGCGTTCAGTGGGAGGCGGAGCGAGCGTGGCTGACGGCGTGGTGGAACGCTTTTGTGTGCCGCACTCCTGTACAGGATGTGGTGGAGGCACTTCAGGCGACACGCGGCGGGATCGTTGGCGACATGATACATCAGTTCACCGGCAAGCGGCCTCGACGTAACGAGGCTCTGGACTCTTCTTCGACCACCTCTAAGCGTTCGAACAAGGGGGACGGTGCTGGGTCCTCTGTGACGGCGACGGCCCGTGGCCACAAGGAGACTGGGACGGCGCGCCGTGTCCCGCGGCGACAGCCGCCGTCGGATGCGGCCGGCACTTCCACACCTCCCGCTTCTGCGAACACAACGCCAAAGGAGCTGCGCAGCCTTCACACACTCATCCAGTACGTGTGCTCCTGCGGTGGGTGCCTGACCAATGTGGAGCTGCCGTTCCTGCTTCCCTTCGACGCGTTTGTCGAGCACGCGGCCGTGCACACTCCATCCGCGCTGGAGCAGCTATCTGAGATCGCCGAAGGTGAGGATCTGGAGTTGGTGTTCCAGCGGCGCGCGACTGCGTCGTGGGTGGCCGTGCTGCGCGAATGTCTAAGGCTTTTCTACGTGCCGCAGGTGCGTGTGACAGGGGCTACTCCGGTGCTGCCGGCTCTGCGCGGGTGGCCATCCTCGTCGTTGTCGCAACGTTCGCTGAACCGAAGTAACATCTACAGCGAGGAGGAGTCGCTACTCCTGCGTTGGGTGGGCGACTGCGTCGCGGCCTTCGCGACCAGCGACAAGAAGGACCTTCACAAGAGTCTATCCGCTATCTCGCCGCGCCATTTCGAAGACCTACGCGATGCGCAGGCGCTCATCGTTGCTGTGCTGATGTACGCGCCATTCCTGGCATACCAGGTGCGCGAGGCTGTCGCCTCTGCCGCACAACAGAGCCGCGAGGGTTATGCCACGGTTCTCTTGAGCCTTCTGCAAACCTTGGGGGTTGCAGGACTTCCTCTTGCGGACGCCTTTGTGGCGTCGTCGCCAACGCAGATGGTGCTCCTCCTTACCCACCTCTTCGTGTATCTTCCAAAGTTCATCAACGCCGTTTCCGTGGAATTTCACGGCAGCGCCCTCACCACGCTGACGGAGACAGTCACCGTCGAAAACACGTCCCCTGAGCCGCGCGAATACTGCGTTCTCCTACCAGATGCCCCGCTCTTCCGTGCGAACACCGACAAGGTGACTATCGCGCCGCGCAGCTCGACGCAGGTGACGCTGTCGATCACTCCGCGTACGCGGCGACCAGTCAGTGGACAGTGTGTGCTGATTGACTGCTCCTCGCAGGTGTCGCCGGCGGAGCGGGTACCGTTTGTGTTTCAGCTCAAGGCCACACCAACGATGGAGCCGCTGCAGACGGTGTACGTGGAGACACCGCAGTACGAGTGCCTTCAGTCAGAGCTGCATATCACGAACCCCTTCTCTGAGGATTGCGTGGTGAGTCTGCGAGTGGCGCAGATGCGTCTGCCGGATGCGACGAAGACGACGGACGCCGCATCGACACCCGAAGCTGCCGAGCCGTGGCTGAGTGGCGACGACGCGTCCTTCTGGCGTCACAAGCACGATGCCCCCTTCACAGTTTCCACACAGGTCCTCTCGCTGCGCCGCGGCGAGCCGACACGGCTGCCCTTCTCGTTCGCGCCCCTCTCACGCGGCGTGTACCGTCTGGTGCTGACCTTCTGGGAAGAGTGGGAGGGCGAGTTTACGTGGGCTGTGGAGGCGACGAGCGGATGGCCCAAGCCGGTCGACACCAACCTGGAACTGCGTGTGGAGCTTGGGGAGAGCTGTACGTCTACCCTCAACGTCAAGAGCAGCAACTCATCGCTCGAGCGCTGTGTAAAGTTCTACGAGGATCGCGCGCACAGCGCCCAGTACACTGACATCAGTCGTCTGCTTAGCGGGGCTCGCTACGCTGTGCACTTTGTGAATGAGCGCATGGAGGGCCCCAACCCCTTCTTCCTGCCCACTCAGAGCTCGTGTCTCGCATCCACTGCTCCAGCAACGACGTGGCCGATAACCTTCACGTTCAAGCCGCAGTGCGTTGGGGTGTACCGCACCTACGCACTGTTGATATCGGAGGCCGATGTGCGACTCCTGGTGATTGTCGGTGAGTGCGTGCCGAAAGGGGACCGCAGAGAGCTACAGTTTTCGTGTCCGGCGCGCCAGATCATCATGCAGCAGATCACACTGTGCAACTACAGCACCGCGGAGGACTGGTTGTTCACCGCCACGTTCGAGGGCTCCGCACAGTTCAGCGGGCCACACGACGTTCGCGTGCCGAGTGGACGGTCGAGAGAGTACACGATCAAGTATGCCCCGTCGTGGATCAGCGGAGAGGAGACGGCGACGCTCGTGTTGCTGAACGGCTCCACTGGGCAGAAGCACACCTACGCCCTCGTGGGCACCGCAGAGGCGCCGCTGTCTGAGGGCATCCTGACGCTGGACTGCCGAGCGCGCGATCACGAGACACTGGAGATGATGGTGCCGAACATTTGTAGTCAGGACACGACGTATTTTGTAAAGACGGACTTGGCGTGCTGCGAGGGCGAGTCACCGTCGCTTGTCATCCCACGAGCGTCGAGCCGCCGCTTTGCAATGAAGGTGTCCCCCACCGTCGGCGGCGACTACTCCGGCCGCATCACCTTCACGGGCTCGAATGGACGGTATGTATGGTACGCGGTGCAGCTGCACGTGGCCCCGCCGGAGAAGGAGGGCCTCGTCGAGCTCCGCACAAACGTTCGGACGGCGTTGGTGGCGGACATCTCCGCGACGAACCCGCTCGATTCTGCACTGATGTTCAAGGTCCACCGATACGGCGCTGGGCTGTACGGCGCGAACACCTTTCAGCTGGCACCCAAAGCTGCTGCCACCTATAGCCTTCTCTTTCTGCCGACGCAGGCCGGCGAGTCGACGGGGCGACTTTCCCTGGTGAGCGAGGCTGCCGGTGAGTTTTGGTACGAGCTGCACATGACGGTGACGGAGGCAGAGCCGGAGCCCCTGCCCTTCCCGCCAACCCCCATTGGCCAGTCGCAGGTGATGCAGGTGCGCCTGCCCAACCGAAGTGACGCGAACTTGGTCCTGACGGTGGAGTCGACGGATGCGGCGTGCTTTGGGGTGAACCAGCCGCGGATCATGCTGCCGGCACACTCGGAGAGTGTTGTCGAACTTGTCTTCACACCATGCTGCGTTGGTGTCGAGCAGACGGCCGTGGTGACACTGCGCAACCCTGAACTGGGATGCTGGCGCTACAGATGTGTCGGTACGGGCACGGCTCCCTTGACAGAAGAGACGCTGACGTGCACTTGTGACGTCGGGACGACGAGCACACTGTTGCTGCCCTTCACGAATGTCCTGAAGCGAGAGACGGCGATAGAGGTACAGCTGAGTGGAGACACGACGGCCTTCGCCCTGCACACAGTGCCGACCGGTGTGCTGGCGGCCGGTGCCTCCGTGTCACTTGTTGTGACGTTCAGACCCTCTCTGGTGAAGCGCCATGCCGCTGTTGTGGAGGTTCGTCCAGCGGTGCGGGGCGGCGACAAGACCTATGACATCACGTTTGCCTACCCGATCGAGGGCTACTGCGTGTACCGACAAACGCAACCATCTCTGCGTTTGCGCTGCGCTTCTCGCACACAGTATGACGACACAGTGTACGTGCACGCACCTGGGCTGACGCCAGGTCTCGCCTCCGCCTTCTCCGTGGTCTTCGAGGTGGACCCTCAGAAGTCCTACGCGGCTGCCGCGGCGGCGAGTGTGTCATGCAGCGTGACCATGCCGAGCCCGTACCCCGACGGATTTGAGCTGAACCTCAAGTTTGCACCGCTGCGGCCGCTCGTCGGGTCAGGGTGGGTGGTGCTGCGCAGTGCGGAGGGCGGCGCGTGGCAGTACCGAGTGCAGCTGGAGTCTACCCCGGCGCCCGTCGACGACACTATCGTGCTGTGCGGCGAGTACAAGGAGAGCACCTCGGTTTCTTTTGACCTGTACAACGTGTTTCCCTACCGCTCCACCTTCTTTGCGTACTTCACGGCGGACAGCTCCAAGGACTTTACCGTGTCACCCGCACATGGGGTGCTGCTTCCGTTTGTGCCTGGACAGCGAGGGGCCGCCACGGCCACCAACGTGCAGATCTCTGTGTACCCCTCCTCCCGAATCCCTCAAATCGAGGGCACGCTCGTGGTGGACACGGACGATATGCAGTGGACCTTCCGTGTGCTCGGCAAGTTCGGCTACCAAACCCGGCCACCCAACTAAGGCTTTGGCTATGTACTGTCTGTGACTGGAGGAGAGGTCTTGTGGCGCGCCTTTGCCTCTGTGCTTTGTCTGCCACCTTTGTGCGTGTGCTCACACGCATGATGTATAGTTTGCATCTCACGGTTGCTCCTTCTGTATGTTTAGGGCACCTCCCCGCCACCCCTCACACCCCTGGAATTGCGTGCATGCCGATGTCTTTGCTCTCTTCCTCTCTTCCTCTCTGCCTTTCTGCACGTGTACAGAAGACCCCCTAGATCAACTTATTACCTTCGCACTCCGCTCCCCTTCCCTCGTTTTTGGTGTCTGGCGGGCTCCCGCATTGTGCGTGGGTATCGGTGGCTGCGCTGCAAGAAAAGCGCCGCGTTGCCAAGCAGCTCTTTTTACAGCGCCTGCACTCCATCCTGATGGATACGGGCGCGTGGGTGTGAACGCTCTCTGAATCGTCGTGCACGGACGATAGGGGTGAGGGATAGGACCAGCCTTTGGGGAGCATTTTTCCACCTTGCTCTTTTCCTCTGCTGTCTGCTACATAACATGCAGGTGCGTGTCGCATACCCAGCCCGGCGCCCGTGTGTGTGTGTGGCTGTCCGGTACACCAGCTGGCTTCACTGCTGCCCCCTTCGCCCTACTCGTCTTCGCTTTCTCGCCTCATCCTTTTCTCTTCCTATCGAATTGGTTGGCCCCACTCCCCCACCGCCACCCCATCCTATCAACGGCGCGCCTTTTACTCCCTTTACTCCCTTCCCTTTCTCACACACCCACACGCGCCTCAGTAGTTGAAGGTGCCTGTCCTTTTGAATGCTTTCGACAAGGCTGCCAGAGGGAGGGATGATTGCAAGGCAATATGGTGATGAGTGAGTCGACGCACTCCCTGCACCACCCCAATTACATGCGTCACACACAGTCTATCTTCCCTTTACCCCGTCACGTCCTGCTAAGATCTCGAGGAATCGAGTCGATGTAAACCTTTGCTTATACCCCACCCCACTGCTTATCCATCGCTGCAGGGATCCCTTGGGTGACGGAAAAGGTAAGGGGGGGTTGATACTTAAGTCTGCCTATCCGCGCGTAGTGTTACCCGATGAGGACTTGAAAACAACAGAATTCTCATCGATGGCTTTGCCAGCGCCAGAGGTTTCGAGAGCGCGAGTGGAGGGATACTAGACCGGTATATTCACCCACAGAAATATGAAACTCTCCAGCCAGCGTGGGTTTGGGAACATGTCTTGGAGTGCATCATACTCATCGTTTGTGACATCATTCCTTGTCTCTCCTTGTCTTTCCGCCTTGTGGGTGTGCGCCTTCTGTGCTGCCGATACTCTCTCCTCGTGCTTCCTGCTTGCTCTTCATTCCCGTGGCATGGCTTCCACATGGCACACGCCCGTACAGAGACACGCACACGACGCGAGCTCTTCTTTTCGCCAGCTGCTCTTTTGCACTTCCGTTGGTGTCTCGAGATTATCGCCTCGGCTTGCTCATCCATCCCTTGTCATCCCTTCTCCCTCTTCCGCCCACCGCGCTCGATCTTGCGCCCCTCTGCTCTGCGTCAAACTCAAGGCCCTTTTTGATTTCGCTGGTACATCGGGTATTCGCGCCGCCTTGTGTCTGTGCGTCGAGGGGGTCTGCATTGGCGACGACGACTGCAGCTGACGAAAGAGTCCAGCACCGGGCGCAGCGGCGCAGGGAAACGCAAACGAGAGTGATGACGTCCAAGCACAACCCTCAGCCGTACACAATGACAGCGAGCACGCCGGCATGGAACCCGGAGACGCGGCTTCCGTCCCTTAGCAAGTCCACAATGATCCGTGACGTTTGGGCCGACAATCTCGAGGAGGAGTTCGCCACGATCCGGTCGCTCATCAAGGACTACTCGTTCGTATCGCTAGACACGGAATTCCCTGGTGTGGTGGCCAAGCCGGTGGGCAGCTTCAAGACGACGCATGAGTTCTACTACCAAACGCTGCGGTGCAACGTGAACCTCCTCAAGATCATTCAGCTCGGCATCACCCTTCTGAACGACAAGGGCGAGGTCCCGGAGCACTGCTCCACCTGGCAGTTCAACTTCCGCTTCAGCATCAAGGAGGACGTTTACGCGCAAGACAGCATCGAGCTTCTCCGGCATGGTGGCATCAACTTCGACTACTTCAACGACTTCGGGATCGAGGTGACGCACTTTGCGGAACTGCTCATCTCCAGCGGGTTGGTGCTCAACTCCAACGTGCGCTGGCTTGCTTTCCACGCTGGCTACGACTTCGGGTACCTTATCAAGGTTGTGTGCAACAAAGATCTTCCGGAGAAGGAGGAGGAGTTCCTGCAAACCCTTCATGCTCTCTTCCCGAGCATGTTTGACCTCAAGTATCTTTTGCGGTTCACGGAGGTGTCCCACTCCTTTGGACTGGACTACTTAGCGGAGAGCCTGAAGCTTCGCCGCTTCGGCACGGCGCATCAGGCCGGCAGCGACTCACTCCTCACGGGCCACTGCTACTTCAAATTGCTGCGTGATAGCTTTGGCAACACCGCACCGGTGGCAAACAACGGCGTTCTCTACGGTCTTAGCGAGGATGCAGCTTCGTCCGTCACTCCTAGCAGCGCGCAGGCGGTGACGCAGGTGAATAGCAATTCGCACAACTTCTCAAGCCCCATTGCGTACGGCAATGGCGGCGCAAGCGGCGGTACCTTCCCTGCGGCCCCCATCAACTCTAATATACGCAGGCCGTGAGCAGTTGCGTGGGGGCTTCGCAGCGTTTTTCTTTTCGTTTCTCTAATCATGTAAAGGCTCCATCGTGTGCATCGGGCATTCTTATACCTTTGCACTTGTGCACGCGTAGGCGCATGTGTGGTGCGAGAGGGGGATGGGGGGTAGCTGAGTGGGGGCTGCGCTCGTAGCGTACAAGCCTGCACAGTGTGTATGTGTCGGAGCGGCTTGCCTTCCACCTTTCTTTGTCCACACGCCGCTTTCCCTCCCCTTACGCTTACGCTCTCCTCTCCCCAGGTGAAAGCAAGAGCGACAAGGAGAGAGGAGAACATGTGCACTGCAAAGGCGCGGAGAACACCACCAACGCCCCTGCCGCGCGGGCGGCTTCACTGCCGTTCTGCAACATGCATCGGTGCGTGCTGTGTGTATGTGTGCCGCTCTGTGCGCGCACTCTCTTATTTCTCCGTTCTGCTGCTTTGCTCCTCCTTCCTTTGGCCGAACGTGCAGAGCTCGGCGGCGGTGCTTTTGGTTTCACCTGTGGCCCTCCTCTCTCTGCTCCGGGTTTGGGAGGGGGTGGTGAGAGAGGAAGGGGAAGAGTGCGCGTGCGCGTGCGAGGCGACGCGCTCGTGTTCGTTTTCTTTTTTTCTGTACTTTCTCGGGGGGGGGATGGCCGTTGTATGAAGTGCGCTCGCTTCGCCGCTTTTTCTTTTGTTTTCCCGTCTCGCTGTTTCTCTCTGTGTGTGTGTGTCGCGAGGCAGTGGGGAGGGGGCGGTGGTGCGCGACTCGCTTTTGGTGCGCTCTGTTTGTAGTCTTTCCTGTTTGACTCTCTTGCATGAAGGCCACCTTCTTTTTGTTGTCTTCTCTTCTTCGCCCCATGCGTCCGTCTCTGCCTGAGGAGTGTGCCTGTGTGTGTGTGTGTGGGTGGGTGGGTGTTTTCTCCTTGTCACGGTGTGTTCGTTCATGTGCGTGGGATTTTTTCCCCCTTATCAGTGCTCTAAAACAGAGAAGAAATGTGTGAAGTACAGCTAGGCTCATGGATGGCCATCACCTCACGTGAAGTGCGGTGGAGAGACCGCTGCCGTGGCGAAGCGCGCCATCCGGAGTCCGTCGGCGTGCGTCCCCGCCTCCACCCTCCGAGGTGGTCGCGGAGGACTCGGAGAAGGGTTGCGCGATGCTGATCAGCGTCTGGCGTGTCCCTCTTTTCTGTTCTCCTGACATTGCTGCTCTTTTTCCGTGCCCACATGCTCCTCCCTGCTCATGCTCCTCTCTTCCTCCTCCCACCAATTGCCCGCTTCCCCCCCTCACTACATACAAATGCGTCTGTGCATGACATACTCCGCACGTCAGAGCAGTTCTCTCGCCCGTTTAGCGATCGCTGTCCGCACCTCATCACATCGACAAGCACAAGGCGTGCAGATAATAAAGAGAAAGACGACTGAAGGTCATGGTCATGCCCTCTGAGCGTGAACCCGTTCTGGAGGTGGCGGAGACGAGCGACTTCTGGTCCAACCCGGTTGATCACTTTCGCCCCAACCTGAAGTTCCTCTCCGTGTACGTGGATCACAAGTACGTGCTGGATAAGTGGCTGCACATGAAGGAGAAGTGGCTGAGTCCGTGGTACCTGCCGTGGTGGACGCCCATGTACCAGGTCATGACCTGGTATTCCCAGCGCAACCGTAACCTTATGCTGGTGGAGAACAACCTCAACTACCGTCCGTACCGCTACCGCCGCAATGATGAGGACCGCAAAAACCCGTACTAGTGCACTCGCTGTGCGTGACTCTGAACGCAGGGAGGAGAGGAGGGGGAGGAGTAGCAGAGATAGACGGTGCAGCTGTCACACTTAAGGCGCACCTGAAGACTCGTTTTCTCTGTTTGACACGCTCTCTTCTCCCACCCCCTCCGTCAGACCTTTGTAGGAAGAAGAGTGGGGCTGTACGTATGCATCCTCTCCCGATATTCGTTCGTATGTAACGAGTTACAAGCCACAGGCAAACGAGGGGATGCGTGCTGGATGTGTGTGTGCGCGAGCATGCGTGAATGAATGGGCTGTTGTGCGTGCTCGCGTGTGGTGCACATGTCGCTGCCCAGGCGCATGGCAATACGCTGTATCTGTTTTACTTTCGTCTCTAACTCCTCTCGCAGTTTGTCGTCCGATGCGCCGTCTTCCTCTCTCCGTGCGTGTGTAAGCCAACGTAGGAAAACAGCAGTAGTACATCCACAAATGAAAGGGCGAGTCCGGTGCGGACTGCAACCCGTTGATGCTGCGGCCCCCTCAGGGGCTGACAATCACGAAGATGGGAAGAGACGGGGTGCGGTGGCAGCACCCGCTGTTGTGGAATGAGCTTCGTGACCCCCCTCCCTCACAGACTTCTCCCTCCTCGCGTTTTTGCCCTGGACGGCGTGTAGACCGTTGCCGCGCGGTCTTACTCGCACGTACGTTCTGGCGAAAGAAATCGGGACTTCTGCCATGGTGGGAGGACGGCTTGAAGCCGATCTCTTAGTCTTGTTCTGTCTGCTTGCTACACACACACACACACTTAGGCACATGAAGGAATTGGAGAGTCAGAGGGAGGGGGTGGGTAGGCACCATGCTGGTACGCCCTGCCCCGTCTATCCTCCACCTCATGCGTGTGTGTGTGTGCGTGCCGTGAGCGACGCGAGGGGACGAGTTCGATTACTACGTCGCATGCCATCACTCTCTTCCTCCGTCTCTCCTTCATCCCTGCGCTCATCGTCGCGCAGGACTCCCGAACTTTTTTTTATTTGTTCGCGCGTGTGTGTGCGGTGTGCTATTCAGTGATGCTGTACCCTGTAATTACTCCACACGGCAGCCATGATACACGACACCCTGAAAGTTTGCGTCTTCGTAGGCTTCTTGGGCTCTGGGAAGACCACTATCCTCCAGCGCCTTCTCCCCACTCTCCCACGTGAGGAGAAGGTGCGCATCATTGTGAACGACATCAGTCGTGATAACATCGACGTTCACGCTTTTCAGCCATCCGGCGCAACGAACTCCACATCTGCTCGTGGCAATGATGTAGTGGCACTCTCTGGTGGGTGCGTGTGCTGCAATCTGCTCTCCGACCTCGTTGCGGAGTTACAGTCGGCGCACGCGAAGGGATGCAGGTATTCACTTGTAGAGTGCACCGGCGTTGCGGATTCCGTCCCCATCGTAACCACCTTGCATGCGCTCCCCGAGCTTCGTGTGTGCGTAGAGGTTGACGCGGTGGTGATGGTCATCGCCGCGTCCTCCTTGCTCTCGGTTACGACAGGTGATCGAGTCGCACTCGACTCGCTGGACGTCTTGCACGGCGATCCCATCAAAGGCGCCAACGTGGTCCTCATCAACAACTGGGAGTGCACGAACCGAATCGACGCGAAGATGATGCGGCTCTGGGTGCGACGCATCAAGGAGTTCGCCAGCGAGTCGAACCCGCACGTACGTGTGTACTGTACGAATGAAGGGTATTTTGCCTTCGACTCGCTCGTCTACCGCCAGGGTCTTTTCGCCGCTGACAATGTCGCCTCCTTCTTCCTGGGCGCGTACGCCGCCGCGGGAAAGGTGATCGGCGCTTTTGATGGCGACACCGCTGCTGAGGAGGCGGGCGAGATGAAGAAGCTGGGGTTGCAGCTTTTCACACTCGAGCTGAGAGGGAAGGTCTTCTCGACGCAGCTGCTGCGCCGGGCTCTCTTCAGCCCCGAAGCACAGCAACTGCTCAAACATGTGTGGCGTAGCAAGGGCTACTTTAGCGCTGTGGACGACGAGGGCGGCGGTGGTTCGTACTCTTCCAAAGAGGTTCAGTTCCGTTGGCAGACGGTGGAGCGCAAGGTGGACTACGGGGAGGTACTGCCACCGTACGTGCCGCTGGTCGGTCGAGAGTCAGGTGAGCCTCTTTGCTGCCGAGTCGTCTTTATTGGTGATTTCGACGCTAGCGCTAAAGCCCAGCAGGCGGCCGCATTTTTTTCCGCGGTGGCGTCACGCAGCGTCTGACCCCTATCCATCTCCATTCTCCTTTGCCTTGTTGCCGCCTGGGTACGCCCCGCTGCTGTGCGCACCCACTTGCTCTCCGCTGTGCCCTCTTTTCACCATCTCCCATGCCCACCCGCCAACCACATACGACTAACGCTGTGGCACTTATAATTCGTTGTGGCCCCTCTCCCGCGCATGTGTATTAGCAGTCATGCACACCATTATGTTGTTGTATCGTCTCGCTACCTTGGGCGTCGACACGCCACAAATTCTACCCTTACATCTTGTCCGCTGCATCTGGCCGGGCTATCGGCTGCTTTGGTGTGCGCTGCGCTTCTTCTCTCGTGGTGCCTCACATGTGCGCACTGCCTTTTCCACCTTTCCTCACTCTCTCCCGGCCGCTCCCTTCCGTGTCGCAGAGAGCCACCCCTCCCCCATGCCCGCATGGGCACACAGAATCGCACCTCTGAGCATAGAAGAGGTGGCGTATGTACGCACGTCTGGGTAAGGTGGAAGCCTACCTTCGGAGGTAGGGGAACAGATTCTGCTTCGCCTCTCCCTCCACCTTCTCTCTCCTACGCTACATTGATCCCTCTGCCTTTGACTCTCTCTCTGCTGCCACTGCGCACGACTTCTTCGAATGCAGCGCAGACAGTTGCGTGACGTGGCTTCACAAGGTCCACTTCAAGCCTTTCTGCTTCGCCATTATCGTCTCGAGTCTCCTGTCTTGTACTCCCTCATCCGCTCTCTCTCACATGATGTACGGTTCCTCTTGCCACGAGGACAGCTTCCTCGATGCCATCCTCGATGAGCTCACGGTGAATCCATACAGTGATCTCCACACGGTGCTCGCACGTGTGGAGCGAGCCCAGACGGCAGAATCACATGTGGCGCGAATGAAGCAGCGAACGGCAGAGCAGCAGGAGGAGCGCGCGGCCCGCCTGCGGAGCGAGTGGGCGTCCGCGACGAGGCATCAGAGCCCCGTTTCAAGAGCTGGCTCGCAGCACTCCCTATCACTGGAGGCTCTCACTGCGAGCTCTTCAGCGTACTTAGACAGCCTCGCTCGCGCCGCAGATCGCGAGCTCAGCGCGTCGCTGCGAGGTGCGTCCAACACGTCGGGACCGCCTCCCTTATGCGCGCCGACAAAGCTTGCTGCCGAGGCACTGTCGCCTCTCACCTCGGCCCTCTCCCTCTCCCACGTTTGCGATGAGCACGAGTCGAGTGTGCTGCGCAGCGCGTACGTCCACCTGCTTCCGTACATACTCGCTGTGGCGGCTCCTCCCGCTACACGCTCTACTTCATTTGCCCTTGCTACCTCTTCCACCACCGTAGCAGTCGCAGCAGGCGGTGGGTCTGAGTCAGTGCTGCCATGGTATGCGGTGCACACCGGCGACAGCGCCGTCCGTGAACTGCTCTCCCCGTACATGAGCTCTGTCGTGGGACCGCTGGAGAAAGAGCTGCGCTTCCACTTTACCGCTGGGTGTGACACGGCAGCCATGCACGAACCGCAGCACTTCTTCTCTTTTCTGATCGAGTGCTTCCAGCGGCAGCAGCGCATCGTCTCGGAGCAGTGGGCGGCGTCAAGGTTGCAAGACAGCGAGAGCGACGCTGCCCTTCGTCTTCTAGAGTCGGTGAGTCAGGTAGTACTCAGTGCCACGGCCGTGGTTGTGTTCCAGGAATGCTACGGCTGGCGGCCTTGTTCGGCGCTGTCGCGCCACAAGGACTACGTTGTGGTCACCGTGAACGCCGTGCTGGACTTTGTAGCGTCTGCAGAGGGGCGGTTGTGCAGAGACTCGGTGCAGTTGCTCGTGGAACACCTGTTGGCGGAGGAAGTGCTCCAGCTGTACGCCCAATGTGCAGCGGACATGGCCGTGGCGGCACTGCGCAATGGCGCGGCGCGGCTGTGGAGGCGGTCGTTCCTGATGGAGGGGGCGGGTCGCGCATCGTTCCCGCTTTACACGTGCAGTTTGCACCTCGTGCGCTCGCTCGAGGCGTTCCAGCGGCGTCTTCTCAACTCGCTACTTCTTCTGCGCGGCTCGTGGGCGGAACTGGTGTGGCGCAGAAGTGTGGAGCCGGCGCTTTTGGCCTTCCTTGGGATTGTGGAGAAACAGGCTCTGCCGGCTGTGGAGGACGCGGCCGCAGCCTCCTGGGGGTCTGTCCTGTCCCTCCAGTGGTGTGTGGCGAGTGTGCAGGTTGTGGCAGCCGCGGCAGAAGACTGGCTTGGGATGCTGCGAGAAAGCTGCGTCGCCACGGCCAGCTCCGCCTCCTCACCCTCCTCCCTCAGTAAGTCAGAGACACTGGATGCGCTGATGCGGTTTCGCGATCAACTTGCTCGGCGCTCGGCCGAGCACGCACAGCACCTAACACGGCAGCTCTGCACGCCCCAGCCCGGGGATGCAGCGCGGGCTGCACGGGTGCTGCACGGTGCCGAAGAGTTCCTCAAGCTCACGGGGGAACTGCCCGATAGCGCCTCAGCTCCCTACATTGTGCACGATTTGGTGCACGGTGTCCTGCAGAAGAACCTCTCGCCGGAGCACAGGGCTGAGTTGCTGTCGTACACAAAGAGGTGTGGTCTGCAGCGCTTTGCACAGCTGCTTGTCGCGTGAGTCTTCTGTCGCACGTGAAGACGGATGGAAGCGTTGCGCGGGACGCGATGTGAGCCCCTTCGTCGTCGTTATCGTTCTCTTCACTTTGTCTTTTCGTGTGCAGACGCACGCACCTTGGTGCTCCGGACTTTTCTGTGCATCGCAGCTGTGCCGTCGTCGCCCCTCTTCCCGTACAAAACACGCAGAATCGACGCAACAGCAACAAGCGACTTAGCGGATTGCGTGTGGCGTGCGTGTCAGCGCTGCTGTCAGTGGAGGGCTGCGACTCGATGACGCATCGACCATGTCTACCCCTGTCCGACACTCAAATCAAGCTTGGGTGCGAATACGGATGGCATCTGAGGCGATGGGGGACACCGTTTGATGTGGCGGTGCCTTGCTCGCATTCGAGGTCGCTCTAAGATGGAAAGAACAGATAGGACAGCTGCGGTGGCGTGGAGACTTTCGCTTTCCCACCCCGCCCTTCTACCTCCCATTGTTGTCTCTACTGTTCATTAGGGCTCACGAATCGCCGTGTTTGCGAGTGCGTGTCTTGAGGTTCTGGGTTAGCGGGTTCGGAGTCGTGTTGCCATTCTTGCTTGTCTCCTCGGTCATCGCTCGACCACTGTCGCCTCTCTCTCGTCTTCTTTCGTGGTAATGCCCTGCACCTTCGCTGCATCCGCGAGCGAGGCAAGAAGAATGGAGGGAACCGTTCAGCGCCGCCGCGCGCCTGAGCTCTCACTCTCCCTCTCTCTATCGCCATCACCGTCGCACCCATCTCCGCCTCTCTGCCCCTATTGCAGCAGCTGCTGCTGCGACGCTGAGCCTCGCCAGGAGAACGTTCGAAGTACACGCGCACACGCGGGCCACGCTCGCGGGTAGCTGAAGCGATAGATGGGTGTGCACGTGTGTGTCGAGACGGCTTGTGTGCAGCGCTCTTTCCACCGTCTCGTACTCTTCAGCAAGACGAAGGCGATCGGGAGAGCTATCGAGCGCCATGTACCGCCGCATGAGTGCCCGGCTCCACTTCTCGAGCTTGTTCCGGTACCTGCCCCCGGTGCTAGCCTTACTGCATTTTCTTATCTTTTTATGTGCTCGTGGCGACACTGTGGAACGTGTTCAAGCCACGCAAACACACCGGCTCCGAGAGCTGCGCGTCTATATGTTCGGATGGAAAAAAACGGGCGAGGCGCGCGCTGTGACGTCGGTCTTCAAGTTCGTCATCAAGGCCGCCATGTGCGGCGCCGCTGCCTTCGTCATCATCTCCATCTTTGTGGCCGTCGTTGCGCTCATTCTGCTGGTCCTGGACGCCTTTGACGTCTTCAAGAAGCCTTTGGTGGTACTCATTGTCGACGGCATGATGTGTCTCACCATTCTCTTTTCCTGGCGCTGTGTAGCGGGTGCGTACAATCAGGGCACGTGCGTTACACTGCCTCACGGAAGTGTCGGCCACCGCCACGACTACGCTGCGCCGTTTGGACTCACTGTGACGGTGTGGGTGTTTGAGCTGGCTGCGATTGTCTGCTTCTTACGTAGACGGGACAAAGGGAAAGGGGTGGGGGGCGGAGTGATGGGGCCGCCACAGAGTGGCGGAGGGACGTGAGGGAGAGGCGTTCCTGCAGTGATGTGTCTTACTTCACCCGTTCCATGACGCCACTCCGCCGCTGAACGTGGCATCTCTTCTGGACGACTGGTGGCGAGGCAGCTGTGACACATGCATCTAGTCTTGGCGTTACCCGGTGTGAGTTTGCATCGGCGTGCGCAGGTGACGCGATGCCGTCCTCCCCTATTCGTGAGTGCATCAATGCCGGCGGATGCGTCTCCCTCCATTGGCGCCTCTGCATCTATCTGTCAATGTGCGCCTGAGCTCGAGTATCTTACTCTGTTGTGCGCCGCTCTCTTCGTGGGGGCGTGTCGCGGCTTCTGTAAGGAGATGTCAGCGGGTGTGTTTTCCTCCCTTGTGGCCCCCCTCTTCTCCCATCACGGCGTCGGTGTCTGATGCTTGATGTGGGCGCTTGTACCACCATCCGCACTCTTTTTCGTTCTGCGATGCCTCGTACGACGGGACGACTTCGCTAAGCATGCATGAGGCTTCAGCAATGTGTTCTCCACAACCGGCTCACAACTCTCACCCTCCAATAACTCTCTTACCGACCTCGCCTGGAGATGTATGTGAGTAACATTGTGTGCAACCACCCAGAGCACATTGACGTGCTCATTCTCAAGCGTCCGCGTGCGGGAAAGATGAGCTTTTCCTGCCCTCGATCAGGTGCAACTCTCTCCGTGTGAAGCAGTAGTGCGCCTACCAGTCTGCACGGGAAAGCCGCTGCGAGGGTCTTGCGCGTTTCTTGTCCTCGGTGGAATGCAGACGGCCGAGGTTTGCTGCACGCACCGCACCAGTGTGCATTCTCTCTGTTGGCGCCTCTACTGTGTCTTTCTCTTTCTCGTCTCGCTGCCCTCTCCACCTCCGCTGCCGCACGCTTCTTCGCCGACCTCGTCACGAGTGCGGCACAACTGCAAATATCCTCTTCTTGTGCTTCCATCGTCCGCTGTTGTGATATTCGAGGCGTACACCGCCGAGCGAGCCTTACCAGGCTTGCGCCTACTCTCTACCGGGTCATTTTCTTTCAGCGCCAGCTGCCGCGTGTAGGCGGAGGAGACTCTTTTCGTCCCCCCTCCCTCTTTCTCCCGCTCCTCTCCGTTTCTTTCACAACTCGCAGGTCTGCCCACACGGAGAGAGGTTTGCGTTGTTTCCTGCTGACGCTCCTTTTTTTCCTCTTGGCGTGGCCGATGACTTCTTGGCGTGTTTCCCTCAACTACGCTGATGCGCGCACCTGTCGCACTGCCGCGTTCTAGGCGCGTCTTCGTTAACTCTCACCGCTTTTCACCGCCGCATCACCGATGCACAGGGAGATTGCACGACGGCGACACGCCTCTGTGGAGTCGCGAGGTGACAGACCGCACAAGCACGACGATGAGTCTCAGCTCCTCCATCGGCAATGTGGTCTCTGGGGACCCTTTACAAGTGCCGTTTCGGGCTCTGCTGCTTGGGTACGCCACCCACCCTACGCTGCTGTCTCTCGTGACGGGCCACACGCTGCTGTTCGACGCGCTGTCGGCGAACCCCGACCTGCAGCAGCAGCGCACAATGCTGAATCCGTGCAGGGGGCACCTAATCGAGATGCAGGGGCGGTGCGTCGATGCCGCTTGGCGCCTCGTTCGCTATTATCGAGCGGATGTGCAGCGGGTGCTCGAGCTTCCCTTGAAGCACCGCCACCTCCTTGACGACATGCGTCTCGTGTACCTCATCACCACTGCGAGCCCCAACGCTAGTTTGCTGGTGTCCAAAGAGCTGACACACCGTCGCGAATTATCGCTAGACGTGGCGTGCACGTTGCTCTCCCTCCCTTGCGCCCCTGACGTCCTTCGCGCGATTCTAGTCTTCACTCTCCGCACGCACGCGGCCGCCGTCGACGCGCCGCACTTCCAGCGGTGCGCGCACGCACTGCTCAGTAACGACAACTTCTTCAGCGAGCGAACTTTTGCCTCCATGCACAGCCTCCTTCACGACGTTTTGCTGCCGTCAGTGCGCCGTGGCGCTGCCCGAAACGACTCTTTTGACTTTGTCGCTGTGCGTTGGACGACGGTGATGAACAAGTGGTCCCGTGTGTACGCAAAATCTGGACGGGGCTTTGACCTGCACGAGTGCTTGGAAAAACTTCTGGAGGCTGTCCCTGCGGCCGAGACGAAGCTGCCTGCTTCGTTCTACATACGGCTGCTCGGCGCACTCCTTGATGCAACAGCGGCAAGCGAGGCCCCGAGGAGCGCGAAAGCTGGTTGGGAACGCATGAAGACGGTGGCCAGCGACGCCCTTCGCCTCTTTGGGCGCAACCCGGAGGATCTGCGCGCTGTTTGGGTGTTACTTCTCAAAGGAGCGCTGACACTCTCTCCCGCTGAGGAGGATCATGGGCGCCTTCTCGAAGCTTATCATCTGTGCGCACAGCGTGGCCATGCATTGGTGATTGACCGACAGGGGTTTCGGCAAGTAATTCGACTTGTTGCCGCTGCAGTGAGTGCGCTGCCTCTTCCGCAGGTCACACAGTTAGTGAGGAGCTTCTGCACTTTTATGCATGAGCAGACTTCTGTCAGCTTTCTGTGGTTGCTGGACGGAGTCGGCACAGTGCTTACCGAGCTGTGGCAACATCACCGACTAGAAGCCCAGGGAGAGGCTGAGCAGCTGCTGCGCGTGTTGAGGACACTGCTGCGCGAGCGGTGCGTGAGTGGGGTCGAATTGCACAGCAATCCCGTCATTGCCCGCGCCCTGGACCACTTCCAAATCGGTGGCGCAGTCGCATACTGGTGGACATGCGGGTGCGGTGAGGTGATTCCTTGCACTTCCAAGCGCTGCGCATCGTGCCTGCGCAAGTCAGGCGTGTCGTGGGTTTGCCCGCAGTGCCACGCGGCCCACAAGCTGCCGTGCAAAACGCAGTCCTGCTCGTGTGAATGTCTCAACCCTCGCATGGCCGCAGCCGTCAGCGCCAACGTTTCCATCTGCGATAAGTGCGGACTCGTCACGTCCGTAGGCTGTATCTGCGCCCGTTGCAAGCAGCAGCGCCAGGAGAGTGAGAGCACGGTGGAGTGCGCCCACTGCCATGGCACATACAAGGGTAACGGGTTGCATTGTCCTCAGTGCTTTGCGCCGAACCCGGACAAGCACCTGTATCTGTGGCACTGTGTGGACTGTGACGACTTCAACTACTCCATTTGGTCATCGTGCCGCTCCTGCAAAACGTCGAGACGGATTGGTGCACTGCGCGTGTCGTTTGTGCCGTGGAAATGCGGCTGCGGCGCCCTTAACCACCCTTGCCGCCTCACGTGCGGGAGGTGCGGCACTGACGAACACCACCACACGTACACATGTGTCGGATGCGACGCCCGCGTCTCCCTGCACTCGCTGCATCGTACTCTGCTTACCGTAGATGGAAAGGCAGTTTCCCTGCACCTCTGCCCGCAGTGCCAGTGTCCCCACCCCCGCGACGAACTTGTGCTATACTCACCGTCCTTTTCCCGGCACTGCATGCTGTGCGCACACACGGTGAAGCCCTCCAGCATCACTGCGAGCGGCTCATTTTTTCACTGCGACACAGTGCAGCGGGTGAATGAGCACTACGTGTTCTGCTGTACCCACTGTGACTACACAGAACTGCAGACAGGATACCATTGCCAGCGGTGCCATTTCCCTCGCCCAGAGGTGGAGGCGTTGCTACAGGGTGAGGAGGCCGGTGCCGCGCCGCTCAGCCACGTATGGCGCTGCCTTCACGAGACGGCCGACGGCGCACTGTGTGGTCAGTGGAACTACGGCTGGAGCGCGCACTGTCTCGCTTGCAGGAGAGGGCGTCCTGACTCGGCCTGCGAGTGCCGTGCCAAGGCGCAAATGTGGGCGTGTGAGACCTGCGGGGAGCTGAATCGACCCATCGATGTTCTCTTTTGTGCGCACTGCAAGACTGGGCTTCAGCCTGTGCTGGCGTGTACCACGTGCGGACTGCCGCACATGTCCTACGCCTGTCGCGTGTGCCTTTGAGGGCGGACTGCCGCATGTGTCCGAGAATGCACCTCCCCGCACCCTTCCTCCACCGCAGTGTAGCGTAGTTGCGATGTGGTGGAGCATGGTGAGACGCCGTGGGAGGATGCGTGGATCGTTGTCTCTGCGTGTGCACCTCTCTCTCTTCGCCTTTCGCCAGAAGGACAGAGACCACTTGGCGTGTGTCTCCGCGTATATGCGTGCTTGCGCCATTCTTGGTGCAGATGTGCATGGTCATGGTGCGCGTAGTGTCACACAAAGAGCAGCGCACCCCTTTTCAGTCGACTGCTGCGTGTCCGCCTCGTGCGTCAACGTTCTTTTCAGCGCTACTTTCCCTTCTTTTGCCCGTGACTGGCTGCAGCCAGCGGCGCTCCTGCAGTGGACTGGGATGGGTGCGCGGGGCACACCCAGCTACACACGCTGTGCTCTGGACTTCTTCCATGTTTCTTCTCTACTCCATGTCTTTCCCGTATCCACCCTCCCCTCCCCGCCTACACTTTCTATCGAAGCAGCATCCACCACTGTGCAGAACACAGCAAAGCAGCGCCATTCGATACGTGCGTGCCATTCATACACGGCGCCCGAGTTGCGTCTGTGTGTGTGTGCCCCTTCTCTGCGTGCAAGTGTGTACGTTCTGCGGCCGCTGCTCCACCTCTTCTCCATATCTCGCCTCCCTCCTTCCTTTTATCTGCTCAGTTCGGTTTCGTGTGTGTATGTGTGGCTCTTCTCTCGTCCGACATGGGTGTCCTCTGCAACATGGCGAGCAGCCTTGACAAACGCACCGCCAAGTACATCCCGGCGCTCACGGCGCTTACGGACAACTACTTCTCCACTCACAACCCGAACGAGAATGAGTCTGCCCTCTTCTTTGCCTCGCTGCGAGTGGCGCTCCACAGCATGCTGCACTGCAGCAGGGAAGAGGCGATCGAGTTCCTAATCGACTCTTGCAACCGCAGCGTGAGCACAAGCGCCGCCCTCGACAGATTCCTGTCCAACAAAAAAACATCAAAGGTGGCGCCAGATGCCGCGGCTGCCAAGATCATGCAGTTGTGGATGATGTATGACAAAGACAATAGCGGCGATTTGAGCTACGTCGAGTTGAAGCGTCTTGTCGAGGGGCTCGGCTTTTCGAAGGACTCGACAGAACGAATCTTGAAGCCCTTCGAGGACGACAGTCGCCCCACCATCACCTTTTCCGAGTTTGTGAAGGTGTACTCGAACGCAGTGAGTTTCAAGGAGCTCGGCTACGTCTTCCAGGATTTGGCGGGTGCTCAGCAGACCATTTCTCGCGACACCTTCGCCAGTTTTGTCTGCGACATCCAAGGTGAGGACTGGGATGCCAAGACTCTCAACGAGAAGCTCACTCTCATGGGCTGCGTCGGCACCGACGGCATCACCGAGACCAACTTCGTCGGGTACCTTATGAGTCCCTACTTCGACTCCGCGATTGAGAAGAAGAAGCTGACGGACGTCTACCACGACATGGACTAGATCATGTGCTGCTACTTCATCAGCTCCTCACACAACACGTACCTCACTGGGGACCAACTCACGAGCAAATCCTCCTCCCAGATGTACAAAAAGGCGCTTCTCGACGGGTGCCGGTGGGTGGAGATTGATTGCTGGAACGGCCCTCACGGCGAGACGATTGTGTACCACGGGTACACTCCCACTTCTCGTATAGCCTTCGAAGAGTGTGTTAAGATGATTCGCCAATACGCCTTCACCGCTTCCGCATACCCCGTGATACTCTCGCTGGAGGTGCACACTTCGGTGGAGCAGCAGGATAGGATGGCGGAGATTCTAGAAGAAGGGCTGGGCTCGCTGCTCTTCCGGCCTCCGTGGTGGTTCAAGGAAAAGCCCACCATGACCCTCTCGCCCAACAACTTGAAGAACAAAATTTTCGTGAAAGCGAAGCGCGGCGACTTCCCGGCCCGCGAGCCTCGTGTTGACAAAGACGACGACGCCACCGAGACGGACTCGGTGGCGAGCACAAGCAACGCCGACTACCTGAAGGTGAAGGAGGCTCGCAGGAAGGCAGAGAAGGGGGAGGTCCCGGTGTCAGCGAAGCTGTCCGCCATTCTCTCCATCGAGTCCAGCGAGTACCAGGGCGTCAAGGACTTATCATACCTGAAGGACATGCAGCCGTACCACTGCTCTTCGTACTCAGAGAAGAAAGCCAAGGCCATCGCTCGCGAGACCCACGACGCGCTGGTGCGCATCAATGACACGTACCTTAGCCGCGTCTTCCCCGCTGGCTCGCGCGTTGACAGCAGCAACTACAGTCCACTGCTTTACTGGGCGTCTGGCTGCCAGATGGTGGCCATCAATTGGCAGTCCAGCGATACCTTCGGCTGGCGCCTCAACCGCTGCTTTTTCCTCGACAACGGCTGCTGCGGCTACCTCCTGAAGCCAGACTATCTGCGGCCCGTGACCCGCCTCGATGTGGCCGTCCCCGAGAACTCGCGGTCGCTGACGGTGGAAGTGATTTCAGGCTTTTCCCTTCCGAGCGTGAGCAGGTCAGACGTTCCCGACCCTTTTGTGACAGTTTTCCTCGAGGGACCCAACGTGGGCAGCACCCCAAAGAGCACGAAGACAATCCATAACAACGGCTTTCACCCTGTCTGGCGCGGTGCGCAGCAGACGGAGTGGATATGTACGGTACATCGCTGCTCCATGTCGGTCCTTGTGCTCCAGGTCTACGACCACAACAGGTACAGCTCATCTCAGCTGCTGGCAGAGGCCATCATTCCTCTGCGTGTGCTTCATAAAGGGCTCCGCAAGGTGTCTTTGAATGGCCCCGCGGGCTACAACGTACCCGGCAGCTTTCTTGTGTGTCGCTTCGACTACGCGGATGCGTCAGAGCTGTTGTGATCGGTGTCCTTCTGTGCGTTTCGTCGATATGTAACCAACTGTCACCGTATCTCCCCCCTGCCCCCGTTCTTGGAGAAATGATGAGTGAGCATGCACCTCACTAGCAGTGGGCGCACTTGTGCGTCTGCACGTGTGTGTTTTTCTTGATGGTACGTGCCCCATCTCTGCGCTTACACCGCTTTGCGTCACGGCACACGAGGATGCTGCCCGAGTCTCATCTCTCTCTTCTCTCGCCACTGTTGTGCGTACGTGCATCTGCGCCTTTCCACGTCAGTGCGTCTATGAAGTACGTGCGCGCGCTCATCGTCACACGCACACCCACCTCTTCCTTGACCGCCGCACTCTATACACTGGGGGTGGTGGTGGAAAAGATGAGCAACGCACAAGAATCATGGAACTTTGTTTTCTTTCGTTTTCACGCGCGGCATTTTGGGCCCTGATGACAGTGGGACACAGCTGAGTGAGTTGAACCAGCTAGCCCAGTACCCCACTTTCTGTGGGGAATCCCAGCAGCCCCCCCTCCTCCCCCCACTTCCTATCCCCTGCCAAATGTGGAATCACTTCTTGTGGTGGCAAGCTCAAGCACCTACAGTGTAGAGGACGTCACAGCGATCTATCGCTACTAATATCGGCGGCCAGGTGGTGAATGGGGTGGCGTCGGCGCGGACTGCAACAGTGAATACGCTTGCATCATCTTATGGGCAAAGATCGAGTGTGGCTCGAACGTATCCCACCCCTGTCCCTCACTGCCTACTGATCTGTGTGTCTGCGGGGGAGGGGGGGAGTGAGGGGGATGAGCCACCCTGAGAGGCGCACCACGTGGCGGCCGGCATGATAGACGTGGCCGTGAGGCGACCTGCGAAGCCGCTAACTGGGCAGACTCCGAGCAAGGGGCCGCGTTCTCAGATGTCTGAGTGGGCGCCGCTCAAACGCCTGTGCCTACGGCTGCTTCCTACTAGGCGATGGGCCTGTGAGGAGCCCGTCAACGTGGGGTTTCATTGCTGCGCCATTGCAGAGAATCAAAACACACTGAAAACGGGAAAAACCTTTTTCGTCTCGGAGGTCTGCTTCATCTGCGCAACAACTGCCGCCCCACCTCACCTATACCAACTCTATATGCCTGAATTCATAAATCTCTCTCATTCCCCTTCATCCTCTTTGTCCCTCCCTCGTCTGCTCCCCACGCATGTGCGTCTGTGTGTGTGTGGGCGATGTACCCCTTCTCCTATTCTCCACTTCCCCGTGGGCTTGGAAGATGCAGTACCTTTGCCCGCACACTGCCCGAACCCTCGCGCCTCCTGTCACACTCCCTTACGTCGATAATCCGCCCATCGTTGTGCACAGCCCCTCGGCGCCTGTCCGTGTGTCCGTTTCGTGGCTTGGTTTTGCTTTCTCATAGAACAGAAGAAAACGAAAAATCAGAAGACTGCCGCACCAGTCGTTAGAACAACGAAGCCGCCCCCCCATCATTGCCTCCCGCTACGTACACCGTTGTTGCCTTTTCCTTTTCGTGGCTGCGGAGTAGCCTGTGCAACTGTGCAGGCATACTCGCCCACCCCGCACGCAGACGTCGACAGACACACGAACCAAAAGAAACGCAGGTGCCGAGAATAGCACAAAGGCGCACCTGCCTTCCGCGAGAATCTCCCACTGCTCGTCTTTGGTTCCGCTCCCTTTTCCCCTGCATAGTTCTCGCGACAGCAGCTGCTCTGCACGACCTCGGCGCTTCTCGTATTCCAGTGAGGTCCCGTCTCGCCTTTCGTCTCGCTCGGCATCTCGTCGCCCCCCTCCTTTGGGTTCCTCCTGTCCCCCTCGTGAAACAAGTTCGACATCTGTCCTACGTGATTTGCCCGTGTGTTTCTCTCCCCCATCATCTCCCCTCCCTCCCTCGGTGCGTGTGGTGGTGGCTGTGCCTCTCGTGCAGATTCTTCTTGTAGTTGTCACGTCGTTTCCAATTATTTCTCAGCACGCACAGTTGGTTGTGTGTCTGCACGCCTTCCGTGTGCGCTGTCTTTACTGCGTCACTCCGCTGCCGACACCTCGCTTCATCTGTTATAGATATACCTTTCTCTCGTCCTCGCTCTGTTCATTTGTTCCCATTCTTTGTTTATTTTGCACACCCGCGTGTCTTCCTCTTCCACAAGGCGCCTTTTTCCGCCCTGTGTGCCCTCCCCCTCGCCTGTTCTCGTGTCGCAAAAGCCCACGTTTCCGCCCCCGCCGCCTTCCCCCATACCTGCTCAGGACAACAACTGCAAAGACGGGACTCAAGGAAAAGGCAGATGCCTAGTGGACGTTGAGATGCCGTTCCTTACCAGTAGTGCGGTGCTTTTCCTCCTCTTTGTGTGTGCTGTAAATGTATATGTGGATGTGGGTGCTGGTGGGTAGTGATGCCCATTGGGACGGACTGAGTTGTGCTTCCGGTGTGTGTGAAAAGCACGCGTCGTCAATGGGCTGGTGCGCAGCGCATGGATGTGCAGACCGTCAACTGTGACAGGTGCCGAAACCGGTGCTCGGCAACGACCTGCCTGTGGGCTCATGGGTTGGTGTGTGCGCCTGTGTTCCGCTTGCCTCTACTCTCCATGGCTCTTACCGCCTGTGGCGCCCAGCGGCTCGTCATGGCACCTGCGGTAAGTGTGGTGTCAGTGCTGCCGAGTAGGCACCACAGCTGGTCTTCAGATGCCTGACACCTGTCGAAAGCTCGCTCGCGACACGGGAATGACGGATGTGACTTTTTATTGTGGCACCAGCGCTGCTCCGAGACCTTCCTGGGCCACTCGCTTCTCTTCGTGGCGTTCGATGCCCTCGTGCTTGTGCCTGCTCGATCTCCCACACCACTCTGAAGATGCTTGGCTGCCCTGTTCTGTATATCTGTGTGCAGTTGCCTCTGTGACAGGATTGCGCATCCTCAGGACCAAACCCTGCACCACCGCGCTAGCTGCCCTGCGTGTTGTCTGTGATTAGCCTGCTGGTGTATTTGTGTGTATTTAGTTGTTTGCGTTGCTACTGCGCTGTGTGCGGACGTGTGTGGTGTAGGACAGTGATGGTGATGGTTGTGGTTGTGGTTGTGGCTGTGGTTGTGTTGCTGTTATCCCTTGGGTGTGTGGCCTATTAAAGGTTGTTGTGTGCGTGTGTTATGGTACGGGTGCGGGTACGGGTACGGGTACGGGTACGGGTACGGGTACGGGTACGGGTACGGGTACGGGTACGGGTACGGGTACGGGTACGGGTACGGGTACGGGTACGGGTACGGGTACGGGTTAGGGTTAGGGTTAGGGTTAGGGTTAGGGTTAGGGTTAGGGTTAGGGTTAGGGTTAGGGTTAGGGTTAGGGTTAGGGTTAGGGTTAGGGTTAGGGTTAGGGTTAGGGTTAGGGTTAGGGTTAGGGTTAGGGTTAGGGTTAGGGTTAGGGTTAGGGTTAGGGTTAGGGTTAGGGTTAGGGTTAGGGTTAGGGTTAGGGTTAGGGTTAGGGTTAGGGTTAGGGTTAGGGTTAGGGTTAGGGTTAGGGTTAGGGTTAGGGTTAGGGTTAGGGTTAGGGTTAGGGTTAG
>NC_018327.1:0-67500 GCF_000234665.1 Leishmania mexicana MHOM/GT/2001/U1103
CCCTAACCCTAACCCTAACCCTAACCCTAACCCTAACCCTAACCCTAACCCTAACCCTAACCCTAACCCTAACCCTAACCCTAACCCTAACCCTAACCCTAACCCTAACCCTAACCCTAACCCTAACCCTAACCCTAACCCTAACCCTAACCCTAACCCTAACCCTAACCCTAACCCTAACCCTAACCCTAACCCTAACCCTAACCCTAACCCTAACCCCGTACCATAACACACGCACACAACAACCTTTAATAGACCACGCACACTAAGGGATAACAGCAACACAACCACAAACATCACTATCACAGCCCCACACCACACACGCCCGCACATATCGCAGCAGCAACACAAATAACCAACAACACGCGGAAATACAGCAGCAGGCTTAACACACACAACGAGCCGTGCAGCCAGCGCATTCGTGCAGTGGGCGCTCTTTTTAACACCTTACCAGGTCGCAGAAGCAAGGCGCACAAGCACACAGAATGGAATCTTTACACGCGCCCCGGCTTGTACGCACGCCCGCCGTAATTTGAAACGGACTGAGTGTATGCCAGAAATCAGCAGAGTTGTTGGTCTTTCGCGTTTGCCAGGGGTTCAGGTAGGTGCTTGAAAGACGGCAATACCGACGCGGCCACTTTCAATTATCGCCGCCCGTAACGGACGGCAACGGTATGATGTGCAGAAAGTGTTTTCAGCAGCGGTCATGGAGCTGAAAGGCGGCCGTCAACGCTTTAATATTCGGAGGATGAAAGCATTCCTGTTCAATGACGCTGCCGCTCGCCAGGTAGATGGTGAGAATTATTTATTTTGAATGTGAGCCGTGAGGTGGGTGTGGGGTTTTTCCAAAAAGCGAGCCCCGTCTTTTGTTTTCGAGCGCAAGCATCTTTTTTCATGGAACACAGGCGGAACGCCACCCCACCACGGAGGCCGAAACCCTTTTATTTTAGGGGCGGGCACCCCCGCACGCACTGCAGGGCTAATATTTTTTACGCGCTGGTGGTGAAATCTTTTGGCGCCCCGCCCAGCCACCCTGAGGTCACCGGGCATCTTCTAGCTGACCCAGAAGCCCCGCCGATGGTTTTGGGGAATGCACAACGCGGGCCGAAAGAAGCAGGCGCCCGGCTGAAGGGTACCATTTGCCAACAGTTTCCCGAATTTAACCGTGTGAGCCGATGCAGGTTGGTTCCGCGACGCGCTGCGGAACGTCAGCAGGCAGCCATTATCAGTGATAGATCCGCCTCATCTTTCTTTCCCGTTCGCGCCGAACCTTGTCGCCATTGCGCGTGGTTTGTTTCCGGCTAGAGGGTAAGGGGAGGACTGAGAGTTATTTTGGCGCAGCGAATTTCGGACCTGTAGCGATGCAGAGTGCCCTTTCATTATCGGAGGAGCTTCAAGATATACTTCACGGAAATATCCTGGCAACCCTTGGTGGTGAGCCACCGACTTTGTTGTGTGCCCTTCGTACCTCGTATTGGAAATCGCAATGAGGGTGACAAGTGATGTTCGGGGGACCTTTGTGTACGCGGCAACGCCTGTGTGTTGTCGGAGAACTGCGGCAACGTGGCAGAATGTAAAAGGCGATAAGGTTTCTGCAGCGCAATGGGGCAAAGCAGACACCTATTGGAGGACGGTGTGAGCCAAAAAAAAGGCACCCCATTCGGCCAACGACACTGCATAACGTATGGGGAGGTGAAGCGTAAGAGTTGTCGTAGGGAATTGAGTTGGGTCTGCAGAGGATGGGTCTCTTAAAACAGGAGCCCCCCTGGCGACGTGCATGCCGTTTATTGTGGCACGGTGGTGTTCTTTACTTCACTGCGGTTGATGTGGTGCGCTACTTTTTGTTCGAGGTCCCCCTCCATTTTCTTTTTTTGCTCTCCCGGTCAAATATTTCGTGTCCGTCAGCGGTGCCTGAAGTTTTTTTTGAGTGGAAGGAGGGAGGGGCCACTGTTAAATTGTAGGCTTTGAGAAATCGCCGAAATTTTCATTTTGAGAGGAAGCCTTCCCTTGACGGGCTTATTGTGGATGGAGAACGTTGTCACGTTCTTTCCGGATAGGGGAGCTTTAGAGAAAAAAAAAGTATACGGCAGTCTCTGCCGAGCTTCGGCTCTCTTTTTTTTGTCCGCTGTGTAATGGGTATTGTTCCCGGATGATTGCCACAAGAAAAGAATTGATGAATGCTTTGGCTTTGGACAAACGTGTCGCCACACAGCACGGAGTGTTCTGGATAAGCGTGAAGGAGGGACGCCAGGACATGGTGGAGGTTGCAGAACGAGGGTGATGCTTTCTCTTCCTCTGAATCCTTGATTTTTTTTCCGCTTTCTCCTTCAACCTTTCTTATTGTGATTTTCGCATCGAGCAGCCTCTGCCGTTTTGGAGCACGTTAACCGCTGCAGCTGTACATCTTCTAGCGGGTTGTGGGTCAGGCTCACGATTGTTGTTTATCGGTGCTAGACCGCTGCCTGTGAGGCTTGTACAACGAGCACAGTGTCTTTGGTCGTCTACAATGTGGGATCCTCTCAGCTACATCCATCAGGCCGTTGGGGCCAAATATTCGGAAAGCAGCTCTGTGATGCTTCCGTCGTTTTACGAGTACACTACCCGCCCCTTTCTGCTGAAAAAGGAAGAGGAGCAGCTGCGTTTTACCATGGCCGCCCAAAGGGTAGCTTGGAAGTCGCTGACCCTCCCGTTTTGTGGGAAGGGTTACACAGCACACTACTGGAATGACGGAGGCGCCGAAGATTTTGTTCAGAATCTGAGGGTCGTTGTGAAGACCATTGAGGACGACGTGACGAGGGGCGGCAGCATCTACTCTGATTTTATGGGGCAAGTAGACAAGCTCCAAAAGGCAAATAGAGGTGATGCGGCAGACGTTGTGTTCGAAAAGGATGTCTCTGTGGACACGTCGTATACTCGCGAGGCATTCTTGTGCTTTCAGCTTCGAAGAAGCCTCCATGTTCCTGCGAGCGTATCGACGCTGCTTTTGGAGCGGGGCAGTTTCCATTTTTTTATCAAGGGGGGAACCTGTACAGTTCCGATGGCTGCAATGATCGACAGTGACGGCGCCCCTGTGCACTACGAGGGCGCCGTGTTAGATTCTGACACACTCTGCTGCAGCAATGGAATCTGCAGAAGTGGTAGGGATTCAAAGGACCGCTGCTTCATCACTGTCGTGTCAGCGGACGAAATAGGCTGCGCAGCAGGTCTGCTGTCTGCGGAGGCGGTGGTGCGAGATGAGCATCTGGGAAAGGCTCTGCGAACACTGGTGGATGCTGGTGTGTTTTTCTGTTTCTCTTCCGTCTACGGCGACGGCTCTGTGCACAAATACGAGCAGCAGTCAAAGATGAGCGATAGCTCGTCGATGCCCGCAGCAGCACAGGATTACGCTGTGGCACATCGTACTCGTGTAGTTCGCTGCAGCAGAAACGCGGATGCAGTGCACCTTCTGAATGCCGATGCGACCAAAAGCATGCCGCAGGATGTGACAGCCCTCGATTTGGCGTTACACTCTCCAACCTTGGTGGCCACCATGCAAACGACCTCTGGACCTTCGTACTTTGAAGTGGTGCATCGTGTTGCGCCTGTTGGTATCTTGAATGGGCCGCTACTTCTCTCCATTGCGCACGACAGCCCACTGCATAACCATGTTCTCAGACATGGTGATACAATACTTCTGTTTCATTTTGCTGACCACAATGTATGGAAAAAGGGCCCGCCTCGCCAGTGGCTTGTTCCTGCCCGGTGCGACGCTCTAAAAACGAAAGCTGGCTGTTTTTCTGTGCCCCGATGCTCCCCGGTGGCTAGGGTGCTTCTGTTCACAACGGAAAGGAGCTTTTCAGCTGGTGACAGTGCTGTAGTTATTGGCAAGGTAACGGACGGAAACCGAACGGAGCAGCCCGTGCGCGCACCCTTTACTTTGTGTTCTAGCCTGTTTCACTACACACCATTTGTGTGCAAATTTCTTCATCGGCAGCATGGTCCAATCGGATTTGTCGGCTTTTCATTTTCGTTCTGCAGCACCACACCTCTGTTGGCTATGGCGTTGCTACCTCTTCATGTCACTGATTTTATCAGCTCGGAAACGGATGTGGATCCAACGGTAACGCTCTTCTTTTTTCGTGCAGAGTACGGCGGGTTTTCAGTGCGTGCTTATCCGTATTTTACTGATGCGCTGCCGTGCCCGCTCCATCATTTGACTTACAAGACGACAAGTTTGGTTGCCGGCGTAGTGACTTGTCGACTAATTCAGGTGGAATCGCTACTCGATGAATTGAGCGCTTTTATGTTGCTATCTGTGAGCCGAGTCGCCTTTGATGGATCTGAAATTTTGCAGTTTCTGGAATGTTGAGCCGTAACGATCGTTTCATGCGTTGGACCGTGTACAAAACGTTTTTATCATCACCTTCAAAAAAGAGATGAACGTATTATTTTTCGTTTATGTGCTTGAGGGGAAAAAAATGACGTGCTATCCGGTTATGATATCCTCATGGAACGAAAAAAAAAATGATTCATTGGAATGTCAGTGCCCCCCTGATCTCTTTTATTTTAACAGTTTTATTTTTGCGCTTTACTTGTTTTTCCTCTCTGTGAAAACTCTTCGTTTGTGTGTTCTGGGCACCATCATCTTACGAATGCTTGGAGGATGTTGTATGAAGATTGCGATTTAGTGAGACTCCTATGCAGAGATTGTTCTGTTGTCAGCAGACGCAATCCGGTCCTAGAACGTGAGGTGAAGCTCACTCAGCCATGCCCACTACAGCTTCATCAGCGTGAGATACACTCTTCTCCCCATTGTGCAAAAGCTGTGATGAATACGCGGAGCCTTCCTCGAACTGTACCGAACAGCCGTTTACGAGATCATCTGACACCTATTCCCCCATCATGCGGATGGAAACCCGGTGTAATGCCCTCGGTGTGGCGCATGGTGCCGGAACGGAATATCATCCAGCACATGATCTCCGGCATACGCGGAGATACATCATTTGGACCTCCTCACATGGTAGGTGCTCGACCCTATCCGCATCAGAAGTGGGTCACCGCTGGGCACAGTGGAGGCTGCTTGACTTCGTTGGAGTGTAGGGACACTGCTCCCTGGCTACTATCTTGAGGTGTGGATCGTTATGAGGGGAAGCGTAAAGAGACTACTAACACAAAATAGAAAAAGAAGACATATTACTGGTAATGCGTATCGTTGCCTGTCACGCGCTGCGGAACTAGTCATGTTTCACAGAGATGGGATCCAAGAGACTATGGAACGACTGGATTGAAGTTGCTTCAACTTCCTTATCAGATGGTATGCCTTTTGATAGACTTCTTCTCTCCCGTATCTCTCGTCTCTGGAAATCTTCGTTTCATCAATCACCCACGCGCACCTTAACAATGTAAGGTAAATGAACGAAACGTGCAAGTTGTATCTGTGCCATTCAAACGAAGAGGCTGGAAACCGAAGAGGTTGTTACCGCGACAAATCGATAGACTCAAAGGCAAAGACAAAAAAGGCTTCTTCGATTTCTTTCTTTGTGTTTGGAGCCTGTTTTAGTTCCGCGGGGACGACGACCGGAAAAAGAGGGCGGAAGTGACGAACAAGCGGCAAGTTCAAGTGCATATACGTGGCGATCAAGCACAGGAGAGCGTTGCGAAAGCGCAAACTCTGAGGAACCATCCGTGAGCCCTCCAGAAGCTGACTCCTTTTTTGTTCTTGTTGCATGGGAAGCTAGGCCGAGCTGGGCGTAACTCTAGCGCTTTTTTTTTGCTTTGCCACCTCACTGTAGGAGTTGTTGGCGTTGGCAAAAAAAAGGTCACGAAAAGATGTCTGTTGATTATCTCAACGCCGTTGAGAGGTCGCGTCTGCTGGACGCCCTCTTCGACAATACCTCTTCTTTCGGTATTTTGTCAAAGAGGTTTCGAGACAACTTTCAGCCAGTTCGGTACTCTGCCGTGTGTTGTGAGCTTGAACAGATGTGCAAGGAGTTCGTAGCGTCGGCGGAGTGCACTGGCCTCATTGCTTCCCTGTATATCGTGGACTACATGCGGAAGCAAGACAACGTGGCGGCGAAGTCAACATTTTACGACGTGCTAATAGAGCTAGAGCATGCTATTCGGAGAGACATGTTTATCGTTGAGCAGATCAAGTACACAACGAAGGAGTCGAAGGAGGGTAAGAGGAGCCTGGAGTCGACTCGCGCAGAGGTCTTCCGCATTCACTGCGCGGCAAAGGTGTTTGCGTTCCAGCTGCTTGGAGACACAGTTGCCGATGATGAAAAGGTTGTGTCGTATGCTTCGAAGAAACAGGATTCTATTGATGAGGCTCTTAACGCGTGGGAGAAGGCGAGCATCAAGATCAAGGAGCCGATGGCGGACATTGAGCACTGCTGGGTCGCAAAGCACGAGAAGCAGCAGTGCGGTTCGTTGTACGAGACGGCCGCCGTGTTTGATGAGCAGCCCAACAAAGCGTTTGCGTTACTTCTCCCATCGGTAACAGCGAAGCTACCGATGCTGCCTATGCAGGAGGGTGAACTGCAGTACCTGCTACCCGGGAAGTCTGCAATGCTTCTTCTCGACAGCGCTCCACCAAGCGAAGAATGGATGATCTCCAAAAGATTGCTTGTAGAGGCACGCAAGTCGAAACTCTCGAAGGATGACGAGCAGACATTGCTTGGACTGCTGAATGAGTCGCTTGTGTCGCGTCTAGGTGTTTCCCCACAGCAGCTGAGTGAACTAGCGACACATAGTCCAGAGGTTTGTGCGTCGATGCTGCTCAAGGTTCCGTCTGGCTTAGCAGGGGCTTTTATTCAGTTTTTGCTGAAAGGTAGCATCCCGGAGGATAACATGCAGACGATTCTACTGCGAGCGTCGTCCGTCCTGCAGCAAGTCAACGTGCGAACCTTCATTTCTACCATGCTCCACAAGCTCAAGGAAAGAGGTGGGTTGTCTTCTGCTGCGGAGAGCTTGAAGAGTTTTGCACTGACTCTTCATCAGTTGGTGATGAAGGCCGCAAAGGAGAATAGAGAGATTTTTATAGCCGACACGTTTCGCGCGGATCTGGAGCAGCTGTTTCAGTCCAGCAACAACCCGGAGGTGAAGAACAGATGGGAAGAAATGAAGCGGTAGCAGCAGATCTTTGCTGCTGACTGAGCTTTCCCGCTCTTGTTATTCTCTTTTCGCAAGTGCGCCCATTCATGCGTCCCTTCGGTTTTGGTAACCTCTCTTGTAAGCTTGAGTAATTGGACCACCACATTTTCGTTGTTTTTTTTTTTTGTTCACTTACTTGTGCAGATCGTCTGGTCGACTCGTTCATCTCAGTTGGGTGAAGGGGAACAGCAATCGAAAAAGAAAAGATCAATGATGTCTTGTGCAGGGATCGGGACGGTAATGACCTGAGGCGCTCCTGTGGGTGATGTGCAACCGTGTACTTCATTAACGGCCAAGGTTGTTGGAGAAAGTGTGTGTTGCACTGCCGGCGCACCCCTTTGCCGTGTCGCTCAGCGCTATTGGGCGGAGTTGAGGCGCGTGGAGGCGTTAAGATGGATTGGCAAGTGCTCTCGGTGACGCGTAGCGGATGCTGCGGAGGGGTGAACGCACCTTAAGTGTCCTCTTCCACTCGTTCAAGTGCCTATCATTGCTTCTTTCTTTGCTTTGAATGTCCTGCTCGAATGCGCTGGGTCACCTATGCGGCACAACATACGTTCATGTGCATGATTTCATTGTGCCGATCCCTATGTCAGCCCAAGACAGATGCGGAGATGGGCGACGTCAAAGTGACGTTTGCATTTGTCACGTCCAGGGCCATCAACTGCTGTGAGGCCGCACAGTGTAATGACAAGTCGACAGCCGATTTGTCGGAGACCCTTTCAGGGGCGCCGCAGAATGATTTACGCGCTGCTATAATCAAGGTTCTGGACTACGATGTTGGGTGTTCCCGTGTTTTCTGCATGACGTACCCCTACGGCACTAGAATGCGATCTGTTTTCGAGTCAGTTGCAGATGCCATGTCAGCAAGTGCGAGTGAGATGGTTTGCTTCGCTCCCCCTCCCATGGCCGCCGATCGCGTTTTGCGTCTGTGTGCCATGAGAGTTTTAGAGCCCGGTGACGACGTTCCGGATGTGGTCTTCTGCCAAAAAGCCGCATCACCTCGTCGAGCTGCAGTGGCCCTATCGAGCTGGCTGCTTGTTAATGTTCTTCTCTGCGGAAACGATGGTGTCCTGTCGGTGGGTCACCTGCCCTGCGTGGTGCAGGTGCCTGGTGTCTCCATCACAAAAGACGGTATCTGTAGCAGCTTGTGTGCCTTGCTGAGAATGGGTGTAGAATGCGAGCGGCACCTGCGAAGCTGTGTACTGTTCTGCTGCACTGCGGAGGGAAAGAGCATCGTCTTGCGCGATCCGTTTCACGACGGCGGGTGCCCAAGTCAGGTTGCCATTATATACGGTGCTGTCGACGTTGGGGACGTCGTGCTTGTGTCCGAGGCGTTGCCCTCCTCAGCCGTCGAAGCGAGGCCATCGGTTTTGCAGGCCGTCGTCGTGAGGCGGTTTGCAGAGGATGGAGTGACACTGTATGATGTGAAGGAGGTGGACACTGCTGTCCTCTTGGAGAGACTTACGTGCACACAACTGGTGCCTCTGTAACCGCTCTGACTGTCCCTGAGAGGTGTGAAGAAAGGATAAAAGAGACACTTGGACTGATGCTTTTCTTGATGTTCTCTCGGCTTTTCTCTTTCTCTTCTCGGTCGTGGACTCGGCTCCTGGTTTCTCGAAGGCGCTTGAGGGACATTCCTAGTGGTTGCCGTACGGGACTGATCAACGAGAACTGTGTCTGCACGCTCTTCCTTCATGCTTCTCTGCTCTTACACAAGTGTGTTTCTGCACGCATTCCCTCTGCTCCTGCTTCCTTGTTCTTTCGTCTCTGCCCGTTTTGTGGGCACGACGGGCACCGTTGTCGGAAGCTTGCGTGGTTGAGATCACACAACCTTCTGTTGTCCAGCACACCATGAGCGCTGACTGGACGCTGCCGCTCCGCAAGGTGCCTATTCACGCCACCAAGGACCCCTCTGTCGCGTGGAACACGGTGCACCTATGCTATGAGCAGACGTTTTTCGGTCAAATCACGAGTTTGCGCTACAACCACGCTGGTTCGTTGCTTGGAGGCACGTCCACAAACCAATTTGCACTCCTGCGTGTCCCCCAGTCAGATGGCGTAGTGGTGAACGAGCAGACGGAGCGCAGGAACTACTCCGTCCGCTTTCGCGAGGATGACAAGCTTTACATTCAAGCTGTAGACCAACGGGTAGTTTTGCGCTCCTCGGAAACCGCGTTCGAGCGGCAGTATCTAGGACATTCGCGGGATGTGCGCTCCGCCATCTTTATTGGTCGACACAACTTCGCGTCTGCAAGCGACGACACGACGGTGAAGCTGTGGGATTTGATGAGTGACGATGATCTCGGTACGGCTCGGATTCACACCGACTACGTGCGCTGTCTTGAGCCGTACACTGGTGGCGCGTTCTTTAGCGGCTCCTACGATCACCGAGTGAACTTGTGGGATCCTCGCACCGGCATGGTCGCGCCGCTGCAGACCTCCAGGGACATTATCACCCAAGCTGTGGAGGCGCTCTGCTTCGTACCGAGTGAGGAGATTGTGGCTGTCGGTGCCGGCGATCGTGTCGTCGTCTTTGACCCGCGCAAGGGCCTTAGTACACCCTTGTTTCAGGGCTCGTTTCACACCAAGTCAGTTGTCGCGGTTGCCTACTCGCAAAAGCTGCGCAGTCTCCTCACTGGATCTCTGGACTGCCGCGTGAAAATGTTCTCGCTTGACGGCAGTGAGCTGCGCTGCATTTCGAACAAGCGCTTTGAAAACGGTGTGACTTCGCTGGCGGTTCACCCTGGCTCGACGGAGTACGCCGTGGGCAGCACAACAGGCGAGCTGAACGTGTATCGCTTCAGAGAGGCAAAGAGGGAGGAAGACGTCGTTCCCGAGGAGCTCGTTCTGGACAAGGAGAAGACGCGGTCGAAGGAGCAGGTGCTGCAGGACAAGATGAAAGAGGTGCAGTTCCAGCTGGGAAGCTACCAGTACGGCAAAGCGCTCAAGACTGCTTTGTACTCCCGACACCCCGATGTCCTCGTTTCCACGTTTGAGGAGCTTGTGCGTCGAGGCGCGCTGCACGTCGCGCTGAACAACCAAAACGACCGCACCATTGTGCGCGTTCTTCGGTTTGCCACTCACTACGTCGAGAAGCCGCAGTTCACGGACACAATGCTCGTCGTGTTTGAGACGATTTTCGATATCTATAGCACCTATGTGGGCAAGAGTGCCTTTTTTCACCGGGAGATTCTGAATGCGCAAAAGAAGATCGGCGCGTTTCTTGCGGTGATGCAGCGCATGGAAAAGAGTATGGGCATCATGGAGATGATCGTGCATTCGGAATAGGGGCGAGGCCAAGCCGCTGCACTTGCGCGGATGGGGATGCTAGACCGCCGCGCCCCTCACACTATCCCCGTATTTGCCGATGTCAGAAGGGTCAGTAAGTTTAATGAATCGTAATGCGTCGTGTAACTGGTTGCATACACTGAGGCTAAGCGGCAACTACAGAAGCAGCCCATCGTATGGTATGGCAAGCAAAAAGGCAGCAGAGTAGTGCAGAGGTCGATGACGATCGGGATGGCAGTAGCATCACGCAACATACTTGTTTGCGTCAGGAGGTAGTGGAGACGGCTGCGTCTTCGATCAAGTTACCTGCCTATTTCAGGAAATGGGGAAGGTTACCCACATACAGACAGTCATCTGCGTCGTGAATGTGGCGTGGTCTCGTGGTTTCCGGGATGTTCACGTTTTTCACGCGTTACGGCGGTGTCAAGGCATACAAAGGCACTTCATGTGCGAGGCTTGAAGGTGGTGGAACGGCGGGGAAGCGGAGCAGAGTCATTCGACTCTTGTTCGAGTGACAGGTTACTCCTGCCCTCCTGCCTCTTGGCCTCCGTATATTCTGCCACACATATTTCTCTGTCATACTTTCCTTCTGCTATCCATGATTTGTTTTTGTTTGGGGAGTTGGATGAGTTTGCATACAGTTGCGAGCTCACTTGTGGCTAACCGTTTTTCTTTCAGAGTCACCCAAAATACGCATCTTCTACTACTTTCTTTTGTTCATACTTCTACCGCGCGCACGTCACCTCAAAGCAGACACGATGCTCCGCCGTCTTTCCACGAGCTGCTTCCTGAAGCGCGCGCAGTTCCGCGGGTTCGCGGCTACGTCGCCGCTTTTGAATATGGACTATCAGATGTACCGTACAGCGACTGTCCGTGAAGCTGCGCCGCAGTTTTCCGGTCAGGCTGTTGTGAATGGTGCAATTAAGGAAATAAACAGCAACGACTACAAGGGCAAATACATTGTGCTGTTTTTCTATCCGATGGACTTCACCTTCGTTTGCCCGACCGAGATCATTGCATTTTCGGATCGCCACGCCGAGTTTGAGAAGCGAAATACGCAGGTGATTGCGGTGTCGTGCGATTCGGTGTACTCGCACCTGGCGTGGGTGAACACGCCACGCAAGAAGGGTGGCCTCGGTGAAATGCACATCCCGGTACTGGCGGACAAGTCGATGGAGATTGCTCGTGACTATGGTGTGCTGATCGAAGAATCCGGTATCGCTCTTCGAGGTCTCTTTATCATTGACAAGAAGGGCGTCCTGCGCCACGCAACGATCAATGACCTTCCTGTGGGCCGCAACGTGGACGAGGCACTGCGCGTGCTGGAGGCTTTCCAGTATGCGGACGAAAACGGAGACGCGATCCCGTGCGGATGGAAGCCTGGACAGCCGACGCTGGACACCACAAAGGCGGGCGAGTTTTTCGAGAAGAACATGTAACGTCTTTCACCTATACACGTGCTTTATATATTATCGGCTCTCCACTTGGCAGAGCACAGAAAGCTTATTTGGACAGAAAAGTGTGACGTTCTGATAAGGGAACGAAACAAAGCAACCGCAGCCGATGCATTTTTTCGAGGAAGTAGAGGCCCATCGGTGTCTAGAACGCAATACCGCAATGTGAGACAGCGACAGAGGTGGCAGGAGAGAGGATAGAAGAGAGACTAAAGTGAGAGCTGTATCATCTATGCATGTCTCTCTGGTTGTTTCTCAACTCTTCGTCCCGGCTTCCACTCGACCGTGGCCCTGTTCCAAACCTTCAACTGTGGAACATTCAATATGTCGTTCATTTGGCACTCTTTCTTTTATCAGTGACTGATACGGAAGCTATGCTGCAGAGAATCAAGAGAAAAAGCGGAAAAGGCGGCAGGGCCTGGATGGCAAATCCTTTAGTTGCGTCTGCCAGTGATGCCTCTTTAGGGGGACGGAGTGGTTGCTCATGATCGTCGACGACCCAGCGCAATACTCGCCGTCAGTCGACAGAGCGATCAGTCAGCATGCTGGTTTCAGTATCCCTGCGCACTCTGGTGGTTTTGGGCTCCTTGAAGGTGAGCTTTCGTTGGAACTCCTCTTGTGCTTCATCAAGCGGCTTCACTTCCCACCTCTCTTGCTCTTTTTTTCTCATTTGTGGTGCACCTGTGTTCTTGCTGTCGGCCCTTGTTAACTTCAATAAAAGGAGAAACCACACTGCCTGTAGCAATCACGAGCCAGTGGGGGAATAAGGAGACGAGGTGCCAAGCGCCCTTTGCACAGTCAGAATGTCTCGTATGAGTGTCCCGCCGAAGGTCGGGCAGCGCCCCGGCATTGCCGTGGAGAAGACGACCAATCCAAAGGTTTTTTTTGATATCAGCATTGATAACAAGGCAGCTGGGCGCCTTGTCATGGAGCTGTACGCCGACACGGTTCCCAAGACGGCGGAGAATTTCCGGGCTCTCTGCACGGGAGAGAAAGGCAAAGGTCGCAGCGGCAAGCCCCTGCATTACAAGAACAGCGTGTTTCACCGGGTGATCCCGAACTTCATGATCCAAGGCGGCGACTTTACCCGGGGAAATGGCACAGGCGGTGAATCTATCTATGGCACCACCTTCCGGGATGAGTCGTTCTCTGGGAAGGCCGGCCGGCACACTGGGCTGGGGTGTCTGTCCATGGCCAACGCAGGTCCCAATACGAACGGGTCACAGTTTTTCATTTGCACTGCTGCAACCCCGTGGCTCGACGGCAAGCATGTTGTCTTTGGTCGTGTCATCGATGGTCTTGACGTTGTGAAGAAAGTTGAGCGACTGGGATCGTCTTCCGGAAAGACGCGCAGTCGCATCATGGTGTCCGACTGCGGTGAGTTTGCGGCGGATAAATCGAAGGATCAGCGGGAACACCAGCAGCAACAGCAGCCAGCAAAGGCATCTGCGGACAAGAAGGCCGTTGTGAAGAAGAAGTCGCTCGTGTCTTCGCCAGCCGTCGAGGGGCAGAAGGCTCTCTCTGCAAAGAAAGAGACACCACCTCATGTGGCTGCACCGAATGAGACAAAGAAGCGCATGCGCGAGGTGGACGAGGACGAGGCGCGGCTGGCTCGACTTCGTGAGAAAAAGGCAAAGTTGGCCGCCCTGCGCTCCAGCGCTGTGGGGAACGAATAACTGCGCGCGTTAGTGACTAACCTGATTAACTGTCTTCTAGGTGATTCTTGTGTAACGTCTCTCTTCGCAGATTTGATGAAAAAGCAGAAATCGCGTGAATGGGCGCTGCACCTCGAAAAAAAAGTAGAGAAAAAATAATCTAGCAAACGCCGGAGCGCCTTTCTTGTGGAGTATTGAATGAGTTAACGGTGAAGTGGCAGCGCGCTGGACCGGGGATCTAGCGGACAAGGCTTGGATGACAGCTGCTGGGCCCCTGCCACGCGATGTCAGAAACATCGCGCTATCGCACCGGTCTCCAGCGGAGGGTGGCAGCTCGCATTCTGAGGCTGGTGGTGACGTACCCGCCCCCTACCTCTTTTAGCATCCTTGCCATGTTCTCCTTCCTCCATCTCCACTTTTGCCTTTTTCTTCTCTCGGCTTATCGTCCATTGTACAAATATGCGCTTGGCTGTGCTCTTTTTGCTTTCACTGGGTGTGCAGTGCAGCTTACTTGATAACGTTCGGCGCCACTGCGTTGTTTCGGATCTGCAAACCTTGCAAGTACATGCTTCTGTCGCTGCCGTGATCACTCAGAGAATATGCTGCGCTGTGTCTCGAGAAGGCTGTGGTATCAGTTAAAGGACCTCAAAAGCAAGGTCATCCTTGAAAAGCTCCGAAACTCAAAGTTGAAGGAGGGTGTCCACCCCTCTGACATGGATATGGAGGAGCTGGCAAGGGAGAGCGGCATTGCGCCGGCGAGTAGTGTCAATGTGCAGGACTTTGTGCACGAGAAAGAGGCG
Organism: Leishmania mexicana MHOM/GT/2001/U1103; assembly: GCF_000234665.1. Classification (NCBI taxonomy): domain Eukaryota; phylum Euglenozoa; class Kinetoplastea; order Trypanosomatida; family Trypanosomatidae; genus Leishmania; species Leishmania mexicana. Next base: position 14,329 of record NC_018327.1, read on the forward strand.
GTGCTGGGGATGCTGCAGGAACAGCGACTGCGCCGCATAGCCCGGCGCGAAGCGTTTCTGGAGTGGCAAGCTGGGCAGCGCGAAAAAGGCGCCGCTCACCGTCTTGTTCGCCAATCGCGCAAGGCAGAGAAGTACAAGCGCCGCCACTACCATGCCACGAGTGGGCGAATGCTGCCGATATCTCTTTCTCCGGGCGAAGCACCGCCAGATCGCCGCACGCCAATGCCAATGCCAATGCCAAAGGCGTGTGTATCATCCACCGACTTTCTACGAGGAGGCCCGGCAGAAAATCGGCACGCCATACACCTCTCTTTGGGGAAGAAGTGAGTGCTTGCTGCAGTGCGTGTGCCGCTCTGCGTTCTGCACTACGTCCTTACACGGAATGCACGGTTTCCAAGAAGAATGAGTGATGATTGAACGACTCCCTCTCATCTCTGTCCGCCGCTTTTTTCGAGGGCGGCGAGGGCCACCAGTCCTTTCTGCATGACAAGGGACAACATGTGTACAGATGTACAGGGAAGGTAAGGATCATGAGTGCGAACAGAGTGGGAAGGGATGGGAAGGGGGAGGTGAGGTGGAGTTTCCTCCTTCCTCTATCCTGTTTTGCTCTGTCTATCTGCACCTTGTTTGCGTCTCCGCGGCGGAAGAGGCCGCAGGAAAAGCTGGTCTCTTAGCAATTCGTTCGCTGGGCGCCTACTTGCTCACAACTCTGGCTGCTTTTCATTCTTCTCTCATCTCGTCCTCTGCACGGCGCGCTCACGTGAGTGTCGATCGACCCCTTTGCCCAGGGCTACACATTGCGCGATGCGCCTAGCCAGAAGAGCGTGCCATGTTCGCCAAGTTCCTCTCTCGCGTGAAGGCCTTGCCGCCGAGATCGGGTGACTGGGCTAACAAGCTGGGACCTGTGGCGCTAATGGGCTGCTCGGGCGGAGCACACATGAGTTCGACGAAGCTTCTGAACCATTTCTACACGTCCCCGCGAGACTGCGACATGTATGCGGAGTTGACCTTCCATGAGCCCGGCCCTGTGGAATGTCCACCAGAGACGGTCATTTTTTTCCCTGTGATCCAGTGTGGTGAAATGCTGGATGACAAGAGTGAGCCGAGCAAGGCCACCAAGGACGACTGGTACCTGGCGATGACAGAAGCCACGACAGAGTTGCTGGAGAAGGGCTACGTCCCGGTGAGCGCCGGCGGTGATGGCTCTGCGACGCTGGCTATGGTTGAGGCGTACAAGCGGCTCTTTCGGTCAAGCGAGGTGGTGCTGATTCACTGCTCTGCCAGACCGGCGCTGGAGAAAGCGGAACAACCGATTCGTGTACTGCTCGAGAAGGACCTATTGAAGGGTGTTGTCGAGATTGGTAATCGCTGTGTCTCGTCCGGCGACCGCAAGGTCCGCAAGCAGCATAAGGTGATGTACATGGATATGCAAGCCATATACGCAAAGGGTCTATTTTGCATTCGCGACATCCGCAATGACTATCCAGTCTTTTTGAGCATTGACGCTGATGTACTGGATCCGGCTTTTGCACCGGCCGTGCAGTCACCCGTGCCAGGGGGTCTCTCTACGCGGGACCTGTTGCACATCATGACCGGCATTCGAGGGCCCAAGGTGGCTGGAATCGACATCCACGGGTACCACCCTAGTCTGGACATGTGCCGTAGCGATGGCGTTGGCCTGACCCAGATGGCGTTGACGAAGGTGTTGAAGGAGTCGATTGTCAAGGCGTACACCATCTCCACACAGACTGCGGAGGAGGGTCTCGAGAGAGTGCGCCTGATGCAGCGACAGGGCACGCTGTCTGACAACCCATACCCTGATTACTGATGGGCTGCGTTGCTACTGTACGCATCACCCCGTAACTACCTTTGCGTTGTAGGCTCTTATGGATTTTGTGGTATCGAAAGAAAGCGTGCCCGTTTCATGCCTTTTTTTGTTGTCGATCGAGGCAGCACAGCGCACCGCTGCACCGCTGAAACTCGTGCATCTCTGTGGTACCGCCGCCGCTTCACGTGCTACCGGCTCTTTGTTGTTTAGGTGAGCAGCGGAGGGCCACGTCAGGAGCCGATGATGATGAACACGGAATCCGTTTCATGGCGTGCATGTTCACATGAGATCGCTGCGAATAGGCGGCGTATCTGCATCAGAGGATTCTTTTTGCTGCTCATCTCCACGTACATCATGCCATTTTCTCCTTGTTCCGCTTTTATCTCGTTTCGAAACTGCATACCGGTACCTGCCTCACTGTGCTCATCACTCTCTGATATATCGGTATAGAGGAAGCATTTGCTTTATTGTTGCTCGTTATCCAGAACGCTTAGTTGGGTTCAGTAGCAAGAACTCTAGCTTGCGCGCACACACACACACACACACACGACACAGACACAACAATAACACGTCCACAAAGGCGCCATGTCAGACGGAGCGATAGTCCCACGCGAGGGCTCGCCTCAGTCTATCTCTGAGGAGCTGGAGCGGCGTCGCAGCGAAGCTCGCAACTTGGAACTGCAGGTCTCGCGAAAGGAAGCGGAGCTCCAGCGCGCCAAGGAGGAGCAGGAGTTGCTGAAGGAGATGCGCACAATGAACGAGATGATTATTCGGAAGAAGGAGAGGCAGCTCAGCGAGGGAGTGGCAAGTGGTGTGAAAATTTCTCTCGAGTCGGTAGCGGAGCTGAATGCGCTGGGGGATGCGCTGAGGCTGGAGAACCGCAAGACGGTGGAGCTCCAGAACGAGGCTGACGTCACTTCGCACCAGATGGAGGAGGTGGAACGATCTCTGGAGAACGCCGAGAAACAGCTTGTAGATGCAAAGCGCTCCACTGGGTGGGATGTCGACCGCAATTCTGCACGCACGGAAGCGGCCATGGAGAGTGGGTTCAGGGAAAAGAAGAAGCAGATCTCCTCCCTGGCCTCAGAGCAGCGTACTCTCTCGGAGTTGTCTGAGCGACTGAAGCAACATGCTGAGGAGCTTCAGGCCAAGGTCGAGGCTACCGAAGATATGGACGAGCGCTTCGCGGAGGCTGAGGAGGAGCTGCGTCAGGCAAACACGCGCTATAAGGAGTTGATGGAAGAAGTCAAGAGTAACGAGCGCATTCAAAAGAAAACAGAGCGCGTACTGACGGTGGCAAACACACAGAACAAGTACAAGTTCATCCGGCAACTGGATGGGGAAAAGAGGGTGTTGCACAATAACCTCTCCAAGCTTCGCGAGACCAACGTGAGCAACTCCAGATCCATCCTTTCTCTCGAGGTTCGCTTGCGACAGCTGGAGACCCGGCTAGAGGCCGTCAACGTGTTTCTCCGTGAGGTCTTCGCCGAGGTGGAGGATGACGAGCCCATGGACGATGTGCCAGAGGGTGCAGTCGAGGTGCCGCTGCACCAATTCGAGGAGCTGAGTGCGGCACTCGATCTTTCCCGCGAGACAGTGGCGCAGCGTGATGATCAGCTAGATGAGCATGACTGCAAGATCGAGCAAATGGAGCGGAAGATTGTAATCCTGCAGAACGCCATCGCGTCGCGTGGGGTCTCCGCACAAGTGCAGACCCGCGGAAGGGTCAAGCAGCAGCGGAGCATGTACGCCAGCCACTCACGGCGGCGGTCGCAGCTGCGGACAGAGCGCGATCAGCTCGCTGTGGAAAACACGGTGCTGCGGAATCGACTTGAGTTGTTGTAGCGGCACGGCGCTCATGAGAGCCCACCTTTGCTCTCTGAGTTTCTTTACTATGTAATGTTTTGTCTTTCGTGGTGGTGTGTGGTGACGCTGATTGTACTGTTTTTTTTTTGTTTTTTATCGATCGACGTCCATGTACGCCATCGGCATGGTACCCTCACAGTGCGGGCTTCGACTGGAATCGTACACACAGAGGTGGGCGGGGGAGAAGGCGATTAGCGAGGGCGGGCGCAGCGGGAAGGCGACGGAGAGGCTGAAATGGGGGACAGACCGGAGGCAGCGTAAGCACAAGTGAATGACGTGAACGACGCAGGAGCGAGCGTGTCTGTTTGTTGGCCTCTTTCTCCCCCTCTAGCGAGCACATCCCTCTCCCCCCACCTGTCCAGTGCTCAGTGTGGTTTCGTCACACATCGAGATAGTCGTTGCCCCCTCCCCCTCCATGCGTCTTTCATCGCTGAGTTTAGTGCCAGCTTAGGGGAGGGAGGAACCGCTTGTTTTGAACCGGTAGCGGCTGTGAAAACGTTTTTCCCTTTCTATTTTAGCAGGTAGCTGTGATACCATGACGTGCAGTAGTGTGCATCACACCACCTCCTTTTCTGATGGAGGGACAGGCTGGGAGTGGGCTCCATAGTGTGCAAGCCTGAGAAGGGAGCAGAAGGCAAGCGTGCAGCGGCTGCCGCATCGCCTCCCCGTTCATGCGCGTTCGAGTGCGACTCAGACGTGCATGTGTGTGGCCCTTGAAGTATCTTGACCCTCTTTCCGCATCGATGTTCCTCTACCATGTGTGTCGTCGTCATCTTCACTTCCCTCGATCACACCAGCTGTACGGCGCAAGCATTTGTATTTATGTGTGTATGTTACGCGAACGCCACATTTTCTTTCTCGCCTCTTCTTTGTTTTTCTTGTTTTCATCTTTTCAGTCGGTTCTCTCGTGCTTAAGGCGGCGTAGAACTAGTGCAGAGAAGAGTGGTGGATAGGACACCACGTAAATACGCCGAAGAGGCAGCGCAGCGTGCGGAAGTCAACAACCCCTCTGCTGCCTTGTCTTCTCTGCCCTTTTATATCTCACGTTTAGAGCAAAGTTCGCTGTAGTCGTGCCGATGGCACTAGAGCCCTCCTCAACGTTTTCCCCGGCTGCTTGTGATGCTTTCTCTTTCGCGCGCTCTCCGTGTGGGTAGGCGCTCGCGGCGAGAGATTCTATGCCGGTCGCCGGCGTCAGTGGTGGCTGTTACTGCTGTTTGACCGTGTACGAAGAACTCAAATCTAGACCGTTGATGGCTGGCGGACTGTGTTCGCACAGAGGGGCTTGTATCGTAAGCCTGAACGTGTGCCTTCATAGGTGCAGCGCGTCTCTCATGCAATGATCTTTCCACGCGTTCATCTCCTTTTCTGTCGCTCTTTTCGTTTCTCGCACCGGGGCACATGCGGGTCGTTGTTCCATGGTGCAGCTTGAATACATCACCTCCACTCTTTTTTTCCCTGCTGCAGGTTGTCACCTATCGTGTGACTACCTGTAGCCACGGCACAATGACAGCGCTGGCCGATGAAGTGAGGGGAAAGTACTCGCTGTCGCTGTCGTCTGACTACGTCGAGCGCTGCGTTCAGGCGAAGGCGTCGCTAACCTCCCTTGAGCTGTACCAGAAATCGCTTTGGGAGAATTTGCGCGATATCTGCGGCACGAGCCTCCTGCCCTACGGCATCGGCGCTCAGGTTTCTGCCACCCTTCCCAATGCTGTTGTCATGCAAATCAACGTGTCACGAGACGCGACGCAGCCGTTGCGGCCCTGCGCAGACATCTCTGATGAGGAGGCAATTCTCAATGCGGCCTTTCAGCGGAACTCCAGCAAAAGACTGCTGCGGTTGCAGCTGACTGACGGAAATATCGAGGTCCCAGCAGTGGAACTGTCTACCTTGCGTGTGTTTCATGGAATCCCAACTCCTGGTGAGAAGGTGCTGATTCACAAGGACGCCGAGGTGCGCAACGGCTGCATCATTTTGTCCGAAAGCAATGTCTCCCTGCTCGGTGGTGAGGTGCATCAGTTGAAGCAGGACTTCCTCGCTCACCGTCGCCGACTGGAGGCTGGCTACCAGACGAGCAACGGCCTTGATGGGGCGCCTCGTTTTGCTCCGCTGGAGGTGGGGCATCGCTGTCACAGTAGTGTGGTGCACAGCGGTGCCCCGGTTGACATGGGGTATCATGGCGTAGCTTTACCGTACCACGCGAACGAGCGTGGCGGTATGCACGGCAACCATTGTCACAGCGGTGGCGGTGGCGGCCGTGCTCAGCAAACAGGCGGGAACTATGGAGGGCATAGTAGTGGCGGCGATCACGGCAGAGGAGGACGGGGAGGTCGGGGCAGCGGCGGTGGTGACCGTTCTTACGGCGGCGATGGTTGGCGAGGTCATGGTAGGGGTGGTGGCCGAGATGGCAGGCGAGGTGGTGGTGGCAGCGTCGACTCCCGCGGGCGTGTTGGTGGTGCGTCGTACCACGTTGACACGGCAAACTTCCAAGCATCGGGGGAGAAGTTTCCAGAGATCAACGAGGCGAATTTTCCGCGGCTTGTATGAAGCGGAGCGCGGCTTGTCGCCATGAAGGTACATGTTGAGCGGAACGAAGGATACTACCCCAGGACTGGCGAGTCTGCGCCGTATCTTCGGCTTGCGTTGAAATGCCATTGCGGTGATGGCTGTCCGCATCAACACGAACGCGGAAGTGCACACAAAAAGTACAAACGGGAGCACTCGTACACGTGCGCGGAAAAGTATGCGAGTGACTGTGCGCCTACTCGGATCGGCGTGTAGCTGCGTGAAGACTGTACTTGAGGGAGAGTGGCGGTGGTGGCGTACAGCTCTTTTACATGACAGTGGCGGCTCCATCCCAGCTGCACAGCCTGGCGCGCGGTGACAATGCAGGGAACAGAGGAGGGTGGCTTCCCGCATACGTGTATCTGCAGAAACGTGTAGAGGATTTATGCCGCCTTCCATTTCGATCGCAGCTACATCTCCAAGTACTACTGCCCTCTTCCCGGTAAATGTGAGGGCGATACCGTGCAACAAGCCCATTCAACCCCGGCCGTTTTCGCTTCCGGTGAGGGGCCTTCCTGTCTCTGTGCTTTTACTCTGATCTCACATTTGTATCTCCACGTCTATTACGTCCTCTGTCGCAATTCTCAGTTGACGTTTTCTCACTTGCCGGTGAGACAGTGGAACAAAAAGGGCGACATCATCGCCTTCCCTTCCCCCCCCCACATACACACAGAAAAAACATCCAGACACACATACTTCCATCTTCCTTCAGTGCACAAGCCTGTCGCGTCAACGTCAGAGTTCTCTTGGAGCCGCTTTGTTCGCTTGGAATGCGCACCGGTGGTACTGAGGAAAAGCTCCACTGGCGCTAGGGTGCAGCGTGATGAGCACTGGGGGAGGCCAGCGCAATGCGCTCGTTGGTGCTTGCAACGACCACAAGTACGCAAATGTGGAGGCATTGCGGAAGTTAGTGTTGCTGGATTGCCGCTATGCATGGGTTGATCTGCCCTTTTCTACACCTTCAGGGCGCCACCAGATGCTTGCTCGCCAGCGCGGCGCCACCGGCGGCCCAAGTACACCAGAGAACGCGGACTTAGTGGCATTGTTGAGCTCTGACAGCATCCCGCAGTATATATGGCCAGCTGCCTATCCCATGTGCGAGTGGGTCAATTCTCACAGCGACATGTTTCAAGGCAAATGTGTGCTGGAACTCGGGTGTGGGGCTGGCGTTCTCGGGTTCACGGTCGCGCAGCATGCCAGACAGGTGGTGCTGACTGATTGCTCGCCCGTCTCCCTCGCCCTCGTGCTTGAGTCGGTCGCGCGAAACGGCTACTGCAATTGTGACGTGGCTGTCCTGCAGTGGGGAAGGGACGATCAGCTGGCGCAGATAAAGCTGGAGTGCGGCGTGGACTCTTTTGACATTGTCATAGGTAGCGACGTTTTCTACTTCAGCAGCACTCTCAAAGCCGGGCTTGCAACGGCACGCAGCGCTCTCATGCCACGGCACGACAATGATACGGTGTTTCTCTGCGGCAGTGTCGCGCGCTCTGACCGAATGGAGGCTGATCTCGAGGAAATGCCAGTAGAGGAAGGGTTTGTCCTTGCTGATTCAATCGTGATAGACCCGTTTCGGCTCTACGTTTGGAAGCTGTCCTCCTCACAGTAGTCCTTGCTTGTCGGCTCTTCGTGAATGAATGCTAACAGCGAACTCTGTGGCTTGTGGCAGCGAGCCACCTGCCCGTCGTCGAGGTCGTACACGGTGCAACGTAGAAAGTGGGGAAACACCGGCTAGACACCCTTTCCACCCTCACCGTGCTGTTTCACCTGGGGTGATTGGTGCCGCACTTTGTCGCTGCTTTTCATAGCCGTGCATGTGCGCGTAACATCGCGGGTGCTCTCTCAAGTCGGTTCGGCGTCGTGCCTACGGACACATTAAAGCCAGCACAGAAAGCGACGGTGCCGCTTCCCTACACATTGTGTCGTCCTCTCGCACAAGGAACGCTGCAGTCGTACGGATGGATGTAGGCATGGGCTGCTGCTCCAGTGCCTCCTCTACGTGTTCTGGTTTCGTGCTTGTGCACTTTTCATCGCTCATTGTTTTCTTTGGTATGTTTGTGTGTGCTGTTTTTTTCCTGCTCCATCGTATCATCGCATCTCTTTCCGCGCGTTGCACATGCGCCTCAGGGATCCCACGGGTAAACGTCTTCCGATCGTGCAGCGCTGTAGGGGAGGGGAGGAGAGGGGAGGGGGGCATTATGCTTTCCCAAATGCGTCAAGCTCACTCTCGCGGACGCAACGTAGATGTGAGCAGGCCCTCCCCCTACCCCAAAGGCACGCATTTAATCGCCGCCGGAGAGGGTGGTGGCGCGCATGTGGCCAGCCCTCACACCTCCAGGTGGTGTGGGATGAGCCGTGTGACGCAGAGACGAGGCCGAACTCTGCTGCAACTGTGTACGACTGCAGAGGTGAGGTGGCACATTATTAGCAACGCCTATCCTTCTTTAGAGATCTGCACAACGACTCAACCAAAATGGATGCTAGCTGCTGCTTTATTTCTGCTTTGGCAGCAGTGACGTTCCTCGGCATTGCCCTCTCTCCATCTTCCTTGCTCTGCAATTTCCCACTATTGCCTTTCCTCTCTGCTCGACGACATTGGTGCGCGGGGTCTCTACGACAACCGTGCATCTCAACCACACAATGAATGAACTTCTCTTTTCCCTTTGTGCAACCCGCCCCCCCTCCCCACCATACACACACGCGCACAACGCCGGACATAGTCAAGCGCACACGACTCTCCATCGGCGATTTTCCCTTTCTATCACTGTCTTTGTTTCTTGGGCTTCACACTCGGCTGCATTGTTTCAACGCCCACAGAGACAACTGAAGAAAGAGACATAGGTTTACCGTCTTTTATCTCCGTTCTCCGATCAAAAACACTATCACTGCATCTCGTTGAGTGTGTGTGTGTGGGAACCGTCTTCCTCCGTCTCGTCCCCTAGCACCAAGCAGCTCTTCTCTATCTCAACCGACAAGATGTCTGCATCCGATGGCCAGGGAATGCGGGCAGTGATTCTGGTCGGCGGCTTTGGCACTCGGCTCCGTCCGCTGACGCTGACGACGCCGAAACCCCTCGTCCCATTTTGCAACAAGCCGATGATCATTCACCAAATTGAGGCATTGAAGGCGGTCGGTGTGACCGAGGTGATTCTGGCTGTGGCGTACCGGCCGGAGGCGATGAAGGAGCAGATGGACGAGTGGTCACGGAAGCTTGGTGTTTCCTTCGTGTTCTCCGTCGAAGAGGATCCGCTCGGCACGGCCGGCCCGCTTGCCCTCGCGCGCGATATCCTGATGCAGGATGACAAGCCGTTTTTTGTACTCAACTCCGATGTCACTTGCATGTTTCCGTTGCAGGAGCTGTTGGACTTCCACAAGGCGCGCGGCGGCGAGGGCACCATCATGGTCTCGCAGGTGACGCAGTGGGAGAAGTACGGTGTCGTCGTCTACTCGCAGCAGAGTTACCAGATCGAGCGCTTTGTGGAGAAGCCGAGCAGTTTTCTTGGGGACCGAGTCAACGCCGGAATTTATATCTTCAACAAGAGCATCCTGGACCGCATTCCTCCCTGCCGAACGTCCATCGAGAAGGAGATCTTCCCTGCGATGGCTGCGGAGGGGGAGCTCTACGCATTCAACCTGGAGGGCTTCTGGATGGATGTTGGCCAGCCCAAGGACTACATCCTTGGCATGACCAAGTTCATTCCGTCTTTGCTTGATGGTGACCGGAAAACGGAGCAGTTGCACACGGAGGCCACGGAACACCAGCATGGCGGCCGCTTCACCGTGGTCGGCGCCTCTTTGATTGACCCTTCCGCAAAGATCGGCGATGGCGCCGTGATTGGCCCCTGCGCTTCGATTGGCGCCAACTGCGTTATTGGAGAGTCGTGCCGCATCGATAATGCTGCGATCTTGGAGAACTCCAAGGTCGGAAAGGGCACAATGGTGTCTCGCAGCATCGTGGGCTGGAACAACCGTATCGGCAGCTGGTGCCACATCGAGGACATATCTGTGCTCGGCGATGACGTGGAGGTCAAGGATGGCGTGGTTCTCATTGGCACCAAGGTCCTCCCCAACAAGGATGTCGGCGAGCACCACTTCCAGGCTGGGGTCATCATGTAATGCTGCATCGACGGGGGGGGCAAGCGCGGTGCTTCATGGTGCGCGGCAAATGCGTTTAGTGTACTTCTTTTTCGCCGGTGTGTGTAATCCGTTGGGTATCGTCTCCTGGGCGCCAAGGGACATCGGATCCACCGGTACTGGCACACACGCACATGCATTCACACGCGGTTACTTACACGCGCATGCTCAGCAGTGGCGGGTGAATGGGCGGAAAAAGGATGGTGGGGATGGTTCTGAATGCGGTCTGCACGTGATCGTTCGCGAGAGGACGACGAATGACTGTAAAGCGACGTGTCAGTGCAAGTGTAGCACCTATGTCACTCTCTCGGTAGTTCTTTTATCATCCTTTCCTCTCGTGTTTCTCATTCTGTTTGTTCTTCGGTTCTTGTCTCTCATTCCGCCCTTCCTTATTTTATCGCCCTGCTCAGGTGATGGGCATCATGAAAGACAAAATACATCCTAACCTACCTTTTTGGTCTGTCAACCCATCTCCCTTCTGTTTTTCTCTTCAAGCTTTCTCCGTCTCCTCCGTCTCCTCCGTCTCATCCCCTCACACACACACACACACACACACTTCTCGTTTCCCAGTCTGCTCTTCCGTTTTTTCCTGGTGTTTGCTCTTGTGTTGGTTTCCCTGTGCTACGGCTGTTGTCTTCGTTCCTTTCGCTTGCCTTTGCGTTCTTCTCCCATTGTCTCTGTTATTAGCAGTTAGATCTCTCTCTCTTGGAGAGACTGGAAACCCCCTTTTCTTTTCGAAATACTTGTATGTATGCACTTGCTTCAACCCGTGCTCGTTCGCTTCCGCCTCGACAGCGTCTGTCAAACTGCCAACCTATGCACCTCTCTATGGGTTTCCGTATGCGTGTGTGAGTGTGGGTTATGGCAATAGTAGAAAAGGACAAACGATGCCGCGCTAAGCAATGCCTGAGCGATGAAGCAAGCAGTCGGAGGAATAAAAGCGCACGCACGTTGCTTACAGTATCCGTATAGGAGCGAAGATGACATTGTTTCTCTACTTTCGGCGCTTCCCTTCTCGCTATCTTTTTTTGAGATGCCATGAAGGTGGCGCATACAGTCGCACACATGCGCGGATACGCAAACACGCACAAACCGTTTTCGGCATATCTACTCTTTAACAGGCGAATGTGTAAGTGTTTAGCATTGGTTGTGTGGCGTATCTGCTTGCTGCTACGCGTTCTTTGTGTGTGGAGGGGGGTGCGAATCGCACTACTCTTTTGGAAGCAAGATGCATGCAATCGAGCGGAAGATAAGAAGAAAAAAATAGTAGAAAAAAGATGTGCGGAGGCGACGAAAGGAGAGAAAAACAAACTTCCGAGAGCCAAAGGGCTGTTATCATACACGATGCCCTCGAGTGTTTCCTGCTCTCAGGAAAGTTCTCCATGAGTGTACATGTGCGCAGGTCGAAGGGTGATCCTGGTTGCATCGAGAACTTGCATTCGCTGAATTTATTTGATAGAGGAAAATACAGAGGCCGGAACGATACAACCGATCAAAGACCACGGCAAATGGACAACATAAAGGGAACATGTGAAGGGGTAAAGCCGGTTCCTTTCCACTCCACAGCGTGGTAGTCGACGGCCCACACCCTTTTCCATCCTCGCCCCTCCCCAACCACCACTCCTTCCTCGCCGTCGGTCTTTGCCCCCATCGCCGCTTTCTCCTTGATGTCTTCTCACCCCTTTTCCTCCAACTTCCTGCCTTCTACCGTGTTTCTTTCTCCGCCTCTCTCTGTCCCCACCTCACTTTCCCGAATCGGGGGGCGGGGGAGGCGCAGAGGAACAGAAATGAAAAAACACAAACGTACAGACGAGCGGCATAGGTAAAAAGAGTCGAAGGGATGACTGGGTGTTTGCGCGTGTTTCTGTGCTTCGAAGAATCGATGTGCTTCAGAAAACATACTTGAGGATGAAGGTGAGTAGGGACGAGGGCAGAGCGGCGGAGGATTCGATGAGTAAAGAGAAACTGTGAATATTGTGCGTGAGTGTTTGTGTGTATGGCTCAGGGAAGAGAGAGGCAGATGCTACCACAAGGGAGAAGCATGCAGCTCTCCCGTGTTTGATGTTTTCCTATTCTCAAATGCGCTTTTCCTTTTCTTGTTCTCTCCTCTTCTCTCCCTCACCGACTTCGTTCTCCGTTGCCTGCGTTTTTCTTCGGCTCCGTGTGTGTATGTCTCTCGCCCCCCGTCTCTCTCGGATGTGTATTTTTTGTTTTTCTTCGGCTTTACTTCACCATTTTTCTCTTTTTGCTGTTTTTGCGGTTCACTATTTTACTCCTTCGCTCTCTCCCCACCCATTGATTGTATCTCCGCCCGCCTTCCCTCTTTCTCTTCTTGCTCTGTCGCTCTGCATATGCCGTCGCGTATTGTTTGTCCATGTGGAGGCGGAGCCTCGCAGAGGAGTAGGCGATAACGCGTGCAGGCGCGTGCGTGACGCGCGTGTGTGTGTGCGTGCTTTTTGGGACAAGTTGATTGCTCTATAGCTTCTGGTTCAAGTGTGAGAGGAGACAAGCGCGGCATGCGACGAAAAAAACACCCACACACCCACACGGACAAAGGCCCAAGCCACATTCAAAGACGTGAAAATTTATCGAATAAGCCAAGGCCAAACGCTAAAGAATGATCCGAATGTGGCTGACGTGCTCGAATATCTCCTCCCCTTTATCAGAGGGGCAGGCACTCTCACCTGCGCGCGCCACAGCTCTCCTCGCTGTAGCGCTGGACTACTCTTAGAAGATCTGTGCCTGACTGTGCCGGAGGAGAGTGGTCTGCCGTGGGTCTCCGTCATGGTACCGTCGCGTCGTGTCGTTATCACGGCGGCAGCCATACCATGAGTGTCGACGTGCCCTACGAATGTCAGAAGATCTCCTCAATCTTTATTCCTGCATTCTTCCTGTCGCGTTCTTATCTCTCTGGCTGGGTTCTGTGACTTTCTCTACGCACGTTATCTTGATAACGGCGCGTCGCCCCTCGCCTGGCTATCGGTGTGTGCGTGTGTATGTGGGAACCACTGCTGGGGTTACATGGCAGCTTTGTGCGATGCAGTTGGAGCCTAACTTTGACCGGGTCTCATTCTCTCTGTGTCTCTCACTTGCAGCTTTTGATTTTTTTTCCTGGGGGCAGTCGGCATGGCTGTGAAGGGTGTTGCAGGCCCACCCCTCGTACCACAGGTGTAGCATGCAGCCATCCGGCAATTCCGAGCTGCAGCGGCTTTGGCTGGATGCGCGGTGCACCCCACCTACGGCGACGCAACACAATGACAGGGTGAACGCGTTTCTATCTGTGTTTGTCCCAACGTTCACTTCACGCAAGTCGCAAGCATTCCGGACTCTCTTCGGCGACGGCGCTGCTCTGGTAGGGCTGCTATGCAGAGACTTTGCTACTCTCGCGCGCCGGTCAACTGACGAGGACGCTACAGTGGTCCCAACTTTGGCGACACTCGAAACTGTGCGACTGTTCTCCCAGGCCTTGCGTCTTCTCATCAGCGATGACGCCCTTTCAAACACGGAGGTGGGACGGCTAACCAGCGCTTACGAGAGCCTTGGCAACTTCAACGTGGTCGCCCTAGCTCTCGTTCTTCACGACCGCCTCTTGCACGCAGTTCAAACACAAGAGAGGGATACTGCTGATTGGGGCGCGGTCGCCCAGACTGACGCCCGCCTCCTTCAGCTTGTCAGCGCCGTCGTGTCCTGCCGGCACAAGGAGCTGACGAGACGCTCGATGCTCGAGGCAATTCTTCCGGAGCGCGTTTCCAGCGTTGCTAGGACGGCAGTGACGTACTTCTCTGCGCCAGAGGAAGCCGGTGTCGAGGCCGCCGAGGCGAGCAGCAGTATTCTCCATCAGCAGCTCCCAAACGTACTGGACGCGGACACGGTGGTGGAGACGCTGAGGGTGATGGAGGGTGCACTGGTCTCGTTGCAGCGGCGCCCTTCCAGCTCAGCCGCTGCGGTTTGGTCTTTCAACTGCTTTGCTTACGCCCTAGAGAACATCATCTATGCCAAGCAACTTATCGGATTTTCGCCGGTAGAAAGCGTGAACTTCGACGTTATCACGGCAACTGTGCTGAACTTTGACAAGGAAGTCGGTGAGGACGGTATGCCCGCCCTACGTCGCGTGGTGGGGAGTCTGCGTGTGCTAGCGCTTGCAGAGCGGCCTGACGTGTCGAGCCGACACCCATCCAACACGTCTTTGCTGGGCAGCAGTTTTTTCCGGATCCTTCCCGCGACGGTCGGTAGAATGCAGCAGCGCATCGCGGACTCGTGGGGCACTGCTGAGCGGCGCGAGACGTCGCTAGGCGTTCACTGCGCCGGCGCCGTCGAATCGCTGGCGCGCCTGTTCGTTCTCAGCACGCAGACCCAGGTGACAGAGTTGTGTGGGCAGCAGATTTTTCAGCTTCTGCTCATGAGAGGTGTCTCGGCGGCGCTCTTAAAGTTCGTGCTGTCGATCTGCGCCGAGAGTGCTCCACGCTTTGAGGCTTCGAAGCTGTGCTCTCTGATGTCTTTCGTCGGCAAACTCCCGTGCACGGGTGAGGTTGGTGACTTCCTGAAAGCGATTCTGGATCATCTTCGCTGCGGACGGCTTTCTCTGCCGGAGCAGCGGCTGGCAGTGGTGGGCTTCTTTATTGATTGGTGCCCCAAGGCGAGCACGCACGCCGCCATGTCGCTGGCGCTTGGTGTGGTGCAGGCCTGCGTACACTGCCTGGCGCAGCTCGCAGCCGCCCCGCGCGCCGGTGGCTTGGAGGCGTTTGCGGAGCACTTCTCTGTCTTGGCGAAGGTCGTGCTGGGGTCGAAAGAGGCGGCGGAGTCGCTTATTAGCGACAACTGCTGTGCCTCTCTGCTGCAGGTGATGCTGGCATCGCTTGAGTTGGGGCAGCTACACACCGCCGTGCTGCTGCGCGACGCCTTTGTGGGGCTGGTGATGAAAACGAATCTCTTTTGCGATGTTCTTCTCGAGCAAATCGCGTCTGCCACAGATGCGGACGCGTGGACATCGATGGCGACTCCGCTTCTTTCCACGCTAGTGCTGCTGCTACACTCCTGCGGTCGGTACAACCGAGCGTCTTTGCCGCACAACTGCATCGAACTCTGCCTCTCTCTCATGCAGGATGTCGAGAGCCACAGTCAGCGCCCGCCGATCGATCGCCACCTGCTCGGGTGCTGTCTCAGCTTGTTGCTGACGCTCGTCAACTACAGTGATGTGTGGGAACTGGTGGAGCGCACGGTTGGCACGCTGCCGGCCAACGGCGACCACATTCAGAGCATGATAGATCTTTGCACAGGGGTGCTGCGCTCCAGCGAGAGTCTGGCCATGGCCGAACGGTACTTTACCGAGCCGGCTGAGTCGAAGGAGCGGTGGTCGGCGCCGTGTTTTGTGCACTTTGGCCCGTTTGCCGTGATGGAGGAGCCGTATATTGAAATGCTCTACCCAGTGAAGCTGCTGGTCCACATGGTGGATACTATGCTCACGGACCAGCACGCCGATGCAGCGAGCGGGATGGAGGCGACGGAGTACCTGATGCTGCACTCCGGCGTGACAGTGCCGAATTCGTACGTGGCGGACTTCATTGCACGCTGGGACCGCTTCACGTGGATTCGATGCGTGTCGAACGTGCACGATCCGCAGCTTCTGCCGCTGTTCTTCACACGCGCCACGACGTTAGCCACCGTCCAGAAGTGTCAGCGTGTGTGGCTGGAGGCGCTTACCGAAAGTGTCGCCACCGGAAAAGAGTCGCTCCACTACAACGACTACATTCACCTTGGCGAGGGCGGCGGTGCCAAGGGGGTCGTGACATCCCCTGGTGTTGTGTGGCCGCCGTTGGATGCGTATACTGCTGCGATGTGGGTCTACATGGATCCCGTGTCCTCCTCAGGCCGACATGAGGGGCGTGTGGTGCTGTGGCAGCTAGAATGGGACGCGATGGGGCGACACGTGTGCTTATCCCTCGTGGCGCATATCCAGCGCAAGTGCTGCTTGTATAGATGCGACTTTGACGGTGAAGTGACGGTGGTCGAGATGCCCGCGCTGCCGGAGCAGCGGTGGGTTCATGTGGTCACATCGCATGCCCGCGGCACGATGTTTGCGTCGCAGCTGAAAATGTACTTTGATGGGGTGGAGGTGGCTTGCAAAGGGTGCCGTTACCCCGCCGGAGGGCTGCAGACGGCTGCCGCCGTGGCCACATCCCTCCCGTCCCTGCTGAGCCGCGAGGTGGAAGTCACTATCGGATCCCCGCAAGACACCCCAAGCACCCAAGCAACCTTGCGTCTCATCAGTTTTCAGCTCTACGGGTGCGGTGCCTCACTGCGGCAGATTAGTTCCCTTTACGCAATGGGGCCCTATCCGTCTAGCCAAGTGTGGGACAGTGCAGGACAGCAGGTGTACGACCTGCACGCACCGTGCCTCTGCGACGAGGTCGTGCGGACTGTGGAGGCGTCTCTGCAGAGCGCTTCACTGGAGTCGATGCTGCGGGAGGAGTGCGTGGTACTCTCCTTTCCTCCCACGATGGTCCTTGTGCAGGTGCACGCGTTTGCCATGGAGCAGATCGACACATCGTTTGGATACTTAAACAACAAGCAGTGGGCATTCCGAAACCTCGCTGAGCCGGCCATGTCGGTGCTGTGCCTTCACGGGTACTACCGTCCTCCGCGCGACAGCCGCACCACCAGCGTTGACGCGCTTCTGTGTAACGGAGCCTTTTACGAGTGGATGCGGTGGATGCGGTGCGTCTCCGCTGGTGTGCTCGACGCAGAGCGAGAGAGGGACTCTGCGGCGGGGACAGACAATTCTGGTGCCTCGTCGGAGGGAACAGGAGCAGGCTTCGCAGCGGTGCAGCAGACGGCGTGCAGGATGCTGCGCGTGCTGAATCTAATCAAAAAGACGGACATGCTTCCGCTGAGCTGGCACCGGTTCATGGTGCAGTTTGCCGAACACGCCACCTGCCACCCGCCGCTATACCTGCATCACGCCACCGCCGTCAGACAACTCCTGCAGTTGTGCATGCAAACGATACGCTACCGCGACAAGGACGGACATGCCGTGGATGGGCAGCTGCTGTCGAACCTGGTGCCGCTGGAACGCATCTTTTTTAACTGGCGCCTGCTCTCAAATCTACCAGATGACTCCTGGATGGCGATTATGACGACGTTGCGGCAGTTGGTGTCGCCGTCGAACGCGTTGGCTGGGTTCAACACAACACGCCTTCTCAGGGCGGACTTCGTCAACGGCTTTGTGTTCGGTCTTCTGCGGGAGTACGTGGCGTTCCCGCGGCTCGTGATGGCGGTGGAACTGGTGAAGTATGTGTTGCTCACCAGCCAGGCGACGGAGGAGCTGATGGAGCGAGTTTTGATGGCGGCAGTGCTCACCGTGTCAGGCCCGTGCCAAGACGGAGCGAGCAGCACGGTGGAGAGCCACCTGGGCAGCAAGTTGGCCACCACGTCGCGTGTGTACCTCGTGCTGGCGCGGAACATGCTTCTTCGCTGCCTCAACGAGGTGCTGGAGATGACGTTGAATGACGGCAACGGCGCCTTTCTCGCCACGTTCGTCTCGGTTGTGCCGGACTGGTGGTTCACGGCGATGCTCTCGGGCAGTTCCCATCCCGTCACCGCGATACTGACGCTGCGGCTCTTTGTGCTTTGCTCTCTGAACGCGAAGCCTTTCCGTGAAGCGTGCTCGGCGACAAAGGTGGAGTGCATCTCGAGGGCGATGGAGCCGCACTGCCACCAACGTGAGCTGATGGACGTCCTCGTGCAGGGTTACATGGGCCACTTGTGGGCGCCGAGCTCGTCCCATGCAGGCTATAGCACAGCGGGATGGTGTGGCAAAACAGAACTGGAGGGGCTGCTGGTGCTTATCCTGCACCTTCTCAAGGCCCACTGCCAGCTGCTGCTGCGCGGCACCCCCGTGGCGTCGGAGGAAGTGACAGTTCGCGGTTACTTCAGTGCTGCAGCCGCTGAGGCCACCAGTGCTGTTGCAGGCAATACCTCACCATCAGCTGGCCGTTGGAGACGTGTTCGACTCGCACTTGCAGCGGTGCGCCGCCTGAAAAAAGTTGCCAGCGCAAAGAAGGGGGCGAAGGCTGGCGGTTCTGTGGCGTGCTCTGAGGCGTTTGCGCAGTACACCGCCCCTATCGACACTCTCAAGCGCTTGGTGTGCGAGGTGCTTGATTGGCTCACCCAGTCCTACCATCTCTCGAGAGCGCTCAGCAAGTCCCTCTACCAGAGCAACAACTCGGCCAACTTGTGTGATTTTCTCATGTGGCCGGTGCTCGTGGCGGTGTGCTCGAAGGAGCTGATCGGTGCGCAGCCGAGGGCAAGCGTCGAGTTGCCGAGCAGAGCTCGTACGAAGGAAGACGACGACACGGCAGCGGCCAGCAGCGGGGCTTCTACCGACGTGGACGAGGAGGAAGAGGAGGAGCAATGGGAGGTGCTGCCAGACCCCACGACGTATGAGGCGCGCAGCTTCGGTTTGGACTCGATGGGCCCAGCGGAGGGAATGGAGAAGATGTACGACGCGTGCATGATGTTCTTCCTCACGCATGCCGGGTCACGGGCGTCGAACACCAGCTTTCTCACCATTGCGGGAGGCCGCACGACCATGAGCAAGTACGTGCTGTCTCTTCACCGCGCGCTGTCGGCAGAGGTCAAGGGCGCCGGCAACCATGCTGAGGACGCTCGAAAGGCGTTCCTCTGCTTTGTGTGGCTCAAGGCGTCGGAGCAGGCGGTTGGCGGCGCGTCCGACGGCAGCGCTGCGGCGGTGAAGCGCAACGCCATCGAGCTTGGCAAGTACATGCTGGACCGCCTTGTCAGCGGAGGCGCCGTTCCGCCGGCGGCGATCGCAGCCTTCTACCGATTTTTGCTGGCTAGGTTGGAGTGTGACGCCATCGTGGTGAAGAGTGTGCGCACGGCGCTGTTTGAGTGGTTCATGTACGTGACGAGTGCCTCCTTTTACAAGCTAGACGCTTCCAAGGTTGGTGTAGTTGTGGACATGGCCTACAGCTGCGCTGACATGCTCCTCTCTTACCCGATGCCGGCGATGGAGCTGCTGAAGGTCGTCGTTGGCAGGCTGCTTCAGGTGACGGTGTGCCTGTGGAACAGCATCGTCGACGACAGCCACCCCGCCATTCGAAAAATGGCAGTGGTGTGGAAGGCAGTGCTGTGCGCGAATGAAAAGAACACCTTTGTGGCCTCCCTCTTTGTGTGCGGTTCACCGGCGGTGGACACATTCCACGGCGGCTTCGATCTACTGCTGCCACCCATCGCGTCTCCAGAGGCGTTTACGATTTGGATGCGGCAGCACCGCGCCGAGGTTGCGCAGCTGCTTCAGTCTTATATTGGACTCTCGTACGCCTTCGTCATGGCAAACGGCGGCGAGCACCTGCGGCTGATCACGCGCCACACGACCTCCTCCCTCGCCGAGTGGGACCGGCGCCGACGTCATGTGGCAGCCATGGTGGCTGCGCACTGGCAGCTGTGGAAGGACACCTTTCTGACGGCTACCTTTGTCGACCCGGCACTTCTCGCGTGCACTGTGAGCCGGTACCCGTACTACTATGTTTTCAACGGCGGTGGCGCCGCTGTCGATGCCGAGGATGCTGTGTGCTGCGAGTGGTCGATGAATGACAACGGAACTGTTGGTCAAACTCGCCGCTACGTGACGGAGAACGTGGACGAGGTTGCCAGTGACCCGCTCAGCTTTTACATCCGCTACGCGCCGCCTGTATGCTTGCCTCTGCGGCGGCAGGAAGCGCAAAGTTCAGCGTTGATGCTGCGCCCCAACGCTCGCGCGGTGGTGGAAAAGGTGGCCGGCCATGGATCGAGCGGTTCGATTGTGTTTGTGAGCAACGCCTACCTTGTGCTGGGCACGGAGAGCTATATCAGCACCTGCATTCTTACGCGGCAAGAGCTGCTTGTGGTTACCTGCAGCGTGGTCACGCCGGCAGGCGATTTTTTTGCGGAGCAGGTGCGAGTGCACACCGCCTCGCAGCATTCCCACGCCAAGCCGTCTCTACTGCAGCAGGCCTTTCGGCTCTTCATTTCGGGACAAGGCAAAGGTAGCGGGAGTACATCGTCGCAGGCCGCCTTCCGCTACTCGCAGTACTACCGCCAGTTGCAAACCGAATCTGCGAAGGGAAGCAACGCACTGGTGTGGCGGTTCCCACTCGGCAGTATCACATCCGTACATCAGCGCCTCTTTCAGCACCTCTCGGCCGGGCTGGAGGTGGTGCTGGAGTCAGGCAAGTGCGTCTTTCTCGTACTATTGGATGACGAGCTGTCCTTCTCAAAGGCGACCCGTGACAGGCTCTTCGCATATTTCGACAGCGACACCGACCCTCTCATGTCCGGCATCGCTGCACACTCGATGAGCGAGAAGCTGGCAAAGTTGGGCATCTGGACGCGGCGGTGGGTGCGGCGGGAGTGCAGCAACTACATGTACCTGCGCGTTTTAAACGACGCGGCGTCGCGGACGACGGCGAACCTAGGCCAGTATCCGGTGATGCCGTGGGTTCTGAGTCGATACACGGAAAGCACGCTCGACCTTGGGGATGCCAGCGCTTACCGCGATCTCACCAAGCCAGTAGGGGCGCTGGATGAGTTGAAGGCAAAACAGCTGCAGGCGCGCTACGCGGAGTGGATCGCTTGCGACCCAGTGGCGGACCAGCCGTACCACTACGGCACGCATTACAGCACCGCCGCTATTGTGCTGTACTACCTCATTCGCCTACAGCCGTTCACGTCTCGCGCCATTCGCTTCCAGGGCGGCAGGCTGGACATTGCCGACCGGCTGTTTCACAGCGTCGCAGAGGCGTGGGCAAACGGCAGTGGGCGCAGCAGGGGGGATGTCAAGGAGCTCATTCCCGAGTTCTTTCGCGTTTCCGATTTCCTGGAAAACCGTAACGATGTGTGCCTCGGCACCCGCAGCGACGGCGCTGCGCTGGGCGATGTTGTGCTGCCACCGTGGTGTGGTGGGAGCGCTGTGCGGTTTGTGTATATGAATGCGCTGTCTCTCGAGAGCGAAACCGTGAGCCAACAGCTGCACCGGTGGATCGACCTTATCTTTGGCTGCAAGCAGGTCGGGCAAGGGGCCGTGGAGGCGATCAACGTGTTCAGTCCTCTGTCGTACAAGGAGGGAGTGGTTCGTGCTATAAACCACGCCGCCACGGAGGAGGAGCGCAAGTCGATTGTCGCTTCTGCCGACAACTTCGGCCAGACGCCGCTTCAGCTGTTCAGTAAAGACGGACACCCGGCCCGTAAAGATGCGCAGCGGGTGCGCACTACACAAGCGTGCATGTTGGAGGCCGTGACGGACATCATGTCACGACCGTGCTTGAGTGCGCAGGTCGTGGGAAAGACCGAAGGCGGCATCTCAACAGTTTTCGTTGCCGATGACACGCTTTTTCTATGCGACAGATTGAGTGCCGTTGGCTCGGCAAAGCCGCTGCTCCTCTTCACCTACGATCGAGACGTAGACAACATTGCCTGCACCGCGGCACGAGGGGACCGCGTGTTGGCGACGATACAGAAGGTGCGATCGTCGGGCAGCGGCTGCGTCCGTTGCCTGTGCGCCTCTGTGCGTGGCAGTGTCGTGTGCGTGGGCACAGACTCTGGAAAGGTGATCGTGTACAGTCGCGAGAGTTGTCGGCATCGCTTCTTCATTGTCGCCGTGCTGGACTCCACTATTGCTGCAGTGCTACTTGAGGGAGGCCCGGTGTCGAGTCTGCACCTCTTCGACGAAGGCAACTTGCTAGTGGCGTACGAGCGGGTGTCGGCGGTGTCTGGCTGGCATCTCTCTGCCTTATCCACCACCTTCACCTTCGCCGCGTCCTTTGCCACCCAAGCCGACAGCACTGCCGTGAAGGCCATTTCCACGGACAGCCACACGGGCCTGTACTACGCCGCCAAAGCAAACTCCCTTGTCATATTCTCTGCCTCTGGTGTGATGCTCACACAGCTGAAGATGGACGCACTCCTCATGTCGGCCGCTCCCGAGTACGCGGCGCGGATAGGCGACTCGTGCATCACAGCGCTGCTGTTCGCGAACTGCTCCTCCTTCGCGTTCACGAATCTGGTCCTCATGGGGCATTTCAACGGCACAGTTTCCCTGTGGTGCGTGGCGGCTTCCCAGACCATTACAGGCGAGACACCGTCTTCCGAGGCGCCGCTCTGGTCTTTCCGGTTTCTGCACCAGGTTGCCTTTGATGCCCCCATCACGTGCCTCGCGGCGTCTGCCGAGGAGCTCAGCTTTGTGGTGGGGCTCGCTAACCATACTGCACACTACATGTCGTTTCCCACATCGCAGCTCGACAGCCCATAGCACTGACAACTTCAGTCACACGTATGCAACGAACTGAGGGACACATGTACACTAGGTCCCTGAGGGGACGCCTTTTCAGAACAATTTCACCAGCGCGGAAGAGCTGGCCGCCTCCCTCCCCTACTATCTCTTCAGAACACGCGCTTCTGCTGCCCTCCAGGTCTCACAGGGTGCTATCCCCCGCAAGTCATTCTCCAATCGCCGCCCTTCGCAAGGGGTTCATGGGCGCTCACATCACTCTCTCCCTCGCTTCGAAACAGACGAGAAGCAACAAGCACCCGAACGCGATGGCCAGTCTATTCCTCCAGGACAAATCCATGACCTGGCGAGAGCAGACGCAGGGCCTGAACTAACAGCGTGCTGAACTGCTTGTAAAACTGCAAGCACCTCCCTCCCCACCCCCTTGCAGCAGTCGCGGGACGTGATGATTGCCGCAAGAACGATAGTGCATTTTCGCACAGCCCCTCTGTTGACTAGGATTCCGTCCACGTAAGTGGCTGACGAGTCTTAAGGATACGGCGACGCACCACGTACACGGCTTCCTTCACTCTTGGTATCTCACCGTTCACCACCCCGTCTCCGTCTTCCCTTCACTCACTCCATGACCTCCTTCAGCCTCCCTCCACAGACAAGGTACGGTATGCCCTCGGTATCCTTTAACCATTTCCACATGGTACCACTAGAAGTTGACTAAGCAGTGCATGTGCACAAGCCCGTTTCACAGGCTCAGACAGGCTCCCCAGTATTACCAACACCAGCGCTACACAAGCGCGACGTGCCTTTTCTGCGCATACTGAACAGCAACACTACCGTCATGGTTTCCTCCACTGGAAGGTGCTGGTGTGCGATGGGGTTCGAATGCGCTGGCCGAAACCGGTTTGCCCTAGCGTGGGAAACGCCCCAAAGATCCGCTGGTGGTGCTGGTGCTGGTGCGTGCGCGGCTGTGATTCTAATGAAACGTCTTTGCTACACGCGATGTGCGCTGCGGCGTGCGAGATGACCTTACTGTTTCCAATCTCCAACCAAGATCAATGAGCTGCGGCTGTTGCGCGCGCGCCGGGCTTCGCGTGCTTGGTGGCACACCGGGCTCTGCCCAGAAACGTGTCCGTGTATGTGTGTGTGTGTGTGTGTGTGCGGCGCATGATTACGACCAAGGACATCTGAGTCAAAACCACTGTCGGAACCCAACGACTGTCGATTGTGTCCCCCGTGTCTGAGCTGTCGCTGCGCGCGTTGCGCACTCCCCCGGCCCTGCTCCCCTCGTCTGCGAGCACCGCCTCGCTGCTGCGCGTGAATGATGATGCGTGTATTCTGCAATGCGGACTTCGCTGACGAGGAGCAATACGACTACTATGACTATTGGCATCTGACGCTGTGGGCTGCGGCGTGCGTGATGTGCGTGTGCGTGATTGCTCGGCGACCTGCTGCGCTGCTGGCGCGCTGGCGAGGAAGGACCAAACGATCGTTCGCGGTGAAGCGGTGCCGCGCACGCGGGACAGTCCTGTGAGAGATGGTGCCGCCTGGGGTGCGCTGTGCTGGTGTGCGATGGGGTTCGAATGCGCTGGCCGAAACCGGTTTGCCCTAGCGTGGGAAACGCCCCAAAGATCCGCTGGTGGTGCTGGTGCTGGTGCGTGCGCGGCTGTGATTCTAATGAAACGTCTTTGCTACACGCGATGTGCGCTGCGGCGTGCGAGATGACCTTACTGTTTCCAATCTCCAACCAAGATCAATGAGCTGCGGCTGTTGCGCGCGCGCCGGGCTTCGCGTGCTTGGTGGCACACCGGGCTCTGCCCAGAAACGTGTCCGTGTATGTGTGTGTGTGTTTGTGTGTGTGCGGCGCATGATTACGACCAAGGACATCTGAGTCAAAACCACTGTCGGAACCCAACGACTGTCGATTGTGTCCCCCGTGTCTGAGCTGTCGCTGCGCGCGTTGCGCACTCCCCCGGCCCTGCTCCCCTCGTCTGCGAGCACCGCCTCGCTGCTGCGCGTGAATGATGATGCGTGTATTCTGCAATGCGGACTTCGCTGACGAGGAGCAATACGACTACTATGACTATTGGCATCTGACGCTGTGGGCTGCGGCGTGCGTGATGTGCGTGTGCGTGATTGCTCGGCGACCTGCTGCGCTGCTGGCGCGCTGGCGAGGAAGGACCAAACGATCGTTCGCGGTGAAGCGGTGCCGCGCACGCGGGACAGTCCTGTGAGAGATGGTGCCGCCTGGGGTGCGCTGTGCTGGTGTGCGATGGGGTTCGAATGCGCTGGCCGAAACCGGTTTGCCCTAGCGTGGGAAACGCCCCAAAGATCCGCTGGTGGTGCTGGTGCTGGTGCGTGCGCGGCTGTGATTCTAATGAAACGTCTTTGCTACACGCGATGTGCGCTGCGGCGTGCGAGATGACCTTACTGTTTCCAATCTCCAACCAAGATCAATGAGCTGCGGCTGTTGCGCGCGCGCCGGGCTTCGCGTGCTTGGTGGCACACCGGGCTCTGCCCAGAAACGTGTCCGTGTATGTGTGTGTGTGTGTGTGTGTGCGGCGCATGATTACGACCAAGGACATCTGAGTCAAAACCACTGTCGGAACCCAACGACTGTCGATTGCGTCCCCCGTGTCTGAGCTGTCGCTGCGCGCGTTGCGCACTCCCCCGGCCCTGCTCCCCTCGTCTGCGAGCACCGCCTCGCTGCTGCGCGTGAATGATGATGCGTGTATTCTGCAATGCGGACTTCGCTGACGAGGAGCAATACGACTACTATGACTATTGGCATCTGACGCTGTGGGCTGCGGCATGCGTGCTCTGTGGCTATGTGGTGATACTCTGTTCTGTTAAAGGTTGAGAAAGGAAAAGCTTTCAATGTCTGAGGGAATGTGAAGACTGGTCGCCTTTTGGGGGAGAGCGGGGAAGTGTGTCCGCTCTTACTCTGGATTTGGGCTCTTCTCTTGTGGTCACATTAGCGGCAACTATGTTTTTCGGAAGTGGCGATGACAGGGCGTTCGTCGAGTTGTGTCTGCCTCGATGGTAAAGCTCGCGTGCCGCATCTCCACGCCACCTCGAGTCGCGCATGCGCTTTCTCGAACGCGTTGAGGTGCTGGTCTGCTACCGCGGATGCGCATGCTGGTGCCCATTCTCTCTGTTACTGATGTCTACCGCATATCGTCCTGTACGCGTCCCCCGTCTTTCTTCGATCCACCTGTTCACGGTGCCGATTTCGTTTTATGGATTTTGTATGCACGTGTTTTTGTGGTGGCAGGCGCGACGAGAGCGCGCTGCAAACTCTCATAGAGACGAGGGAGGTCAGAGGACGCGCAGGGCCGTATTGTGTGCGGGCGCGGGCGCTTTGGGGGGACATTCTTCTGTATTCGCAAGGTGAGAACCTTAAGCACCTCTCCGTCGTCGGCAGCGCAGACGTACAGTACAACTTCTCATTAACAGAAAAGTAAGGAGTGGCAAGCGGGTGATCATGGAGCAAGCGGCACGCGTGGTGCAGCTGCAGACCACTGCAGGAACTCTTAGCATCGAGCTTTATAACAACTTCTGCGCCGACTCGTTCTGGCAGCTGGCGAAGAGTGGTCAACTTCGTCGGCTAACATTCCGCCAGCTGCTGGGCGGTTTCGCGCTCCTTGGCGAAGTAGAAGCAGTGCAGGGCCACTCGACAACGGCAAGCGAAGTAGATACCGCCGCGCAAAGTCCAGATGGTGTCCCACTACTGCACGTTGGTGCAGGATTACTAAGCTGCAGGCCGACCGTCGGCGCAGTGACCGCGAGTCGCCTTCTCATTACTCTGTCTCCACAGCCGCAGCTCGACAAGACGCACGTCGTCTTCGGCCGTGTTTACTCGGGCATTTGTACTTTGGCGCAGATATCGCACATGCAGGTGGATGCGGACTTCGTCCTGTACTCTCCTGTGACGGTGATGAAGTGCAGCACGGCGGTGCTTTCGAGAGGCACCGCACCACAACGCGCTACGGCCAAATCGACCCCGGCATCGTGTGTTGTCAAGTCGCAATGTCCTTCGAGCATTTTGACAACGCTGGAGTAGTCACCCTCCCCGCACTCGCCCACCGACAGATCACGGATGCACACGTCTTCTCTTCAATCCGTAGCGGACTGTCTTCCTTACTTTCCACAACGGAGCCAGCGGCGATGTGGTGGCGCTCAGCGTTTGCCGACGGAAGAAAACGTAACAGGAAAAACGAGGCGAAAGCAAGCGACAACCCGCGTATGTGAACAGGGCACATGACCGAGCATAGAGGAGGGACGGGCAATACACTGTGGGTGGTGTGTGTGTGTGTGTGCTTGGTGATACACGTACCGACATGCTCAGCTACGGTGAAGAATAAGCACTAAAGCCGTATAAGGGTGTGTAGTGTGCAACAGCAGTTTCTCTCCTCGCCTGCGTACGAAAGGGCCTCCGTCCTCGTCTTGTTGTATCCCTCTTCCATCCCACCTGCATCGCCATCACCGCCCTTTTACCCCACACGTGCATCCGCAGAGGCCACCCATCCCCTGCGTTCTGCCCATGGCGTGTATGCGTGTATCTCTCTCTTTACTCACCCTCTTCCTCTTGTTGCCCCACCTGCCCACCTTGAAGAATCGTTGTGGCCTGCATATACTTTACGCCTCCCTCCGTGCACGCTCCTCATTAGCCTATCATGTCCTCCAAGGTGTGTGACCCCGAGGCTTTCCTCTTCGGTATGATGGGAGCTGCCTTATCCCTTGCTTTGGCGAACGTTGGTGCCGCCTTCGGCACGGCCAAGGCCGGTGTTGCGGTGGCGCAGCTAGGAATTGTGCAGCCCTCACGCGTGATGCGTGGTATCGTGCCGGTCGTGATGGCCGGTATTCTTGGTATCTACGGTCTCATCGTCTCCGTGATTATCTGCAACAACATGAAGCTGAGCGGATACCCGCTCTTCTCCGGGTACATGCACCTTGGGGCTGGACTAGCAGCCGGCTGCGCCTCCCTCGCGGCCGGATATGCGATTGGCATTGTAGGCGACATTTGCTGCTACGCCTATGCGAAGACGGAGAGAATCTTTGTCCCAATGATTCTGATGCTCATTTTTGCAGAGGCGCTGGGCCTTTTCGGGCTTATCACTGCACTGCTCATGAGCAACAAGGCGACCTCTGCCATGGGCTCATGCACCGGTAGCTAAGATTGTGGAATTCCTCAGTTGTTTTGGTTTGCTTTTGTGGCGCCCCTCTTCTCCATAAGCCCTCTTCCCCCGTGCGTATCCCTTTCAGTTTCTCGAGGTCTCTCTCCCTCTGTCTGTCCGTTTCCGATCCTTGCCGGTGCGTGTGGGGATGGATGGACAGTGTGTGTGTGTCTGTGCGTGAGGTGATGGCAGCGAACTCGGGAAGACATCGTCCTTCTGTCTTTATGTTTCTCCTATTCTGTTGTTCTGTGGTCTGTGCGGCGCGCGTCGTCGGCTGCTTATCCGTCTTGATGGGGGTGTGCGCCTGCGGTCGTGCACGAAAGGCGGGACGTATGTTCCTGGTGCTTGTGCGTGTGTGTTCCGTTTGTTACCGAAATGTTTAACGGAGTTACCCCCCCCCTCCCCCTCCTCCTTTCCGATTGGAGCGAGGGATGAATCATGAGGAGACATATCCTCACTTGCGAGCACACGCAAACACATGCACCGATTCGGGAGATGTGGATGCCGTGAAGCAAGTCGCGTGTGCCTTCTTTGGATGATGCATGGATCGCTCTATTCCTCTCCTCCTGTCTCTCTCCTGCGTCGTGCCCCGCTCCCACCCCGCGCGGTTCCGTTTTTTCTCTCCCGCTCTCCCTGCTCTCTCCCAGTCTGCCTTTAGACCATGGGCCGCGTTTGACACTTAGCGGGCCAATTCGCGCGCAGGAGGTGCCGCTCGCTGCGCGCTACAGATGCGCCTTTCATAGCCACACGCAACGCGCGTGTGGTGTGTGTGTCCGGCGCAGAAGAGAAGGCGGAAGAGAGCGAGGTGGGAGAGCGATGGCACCGCTGCTGAAATAGCGAATGTTGGCATGTTTGTGTGTGTGTGTGGGACTGTGGTCGTGTATGCTGTGGTGCAGCCGCGGCGCGGTAAGCGGGTTGCGCGGTGCAAGTGACATTGGTGGCCTCCTGTCTTTGCTTTTCTGTTCCTCTCTATTCGCTCGTTGGTGTGGAGAAGACAGGGTGATGGTCGAGGCAACACGGGAGCACATGACAAAAGAATAGTACTCATGGGAAGAGTGACATCGCCTTGGGGAGGGACGGAAAGGTAGGCGTTGTGCTGCTTAGTGGAGCCGGCGCCTCACGCTTATACAGGGACGTAGAGTGAGTACAACGGCGGAGCACGGCGCCGTGCGCGTGTCCTTGCGTGATCCATCGAGTGATAAATAAAGGAACACACAGTGATGTGGGGCTATTCGCAGGCAGCCTTCACAAAGGAACGACAGAGAGGATGCCCGCGTTAGAGGCGACTCGAATTTGTTTGTGCGCGCGCGTCAGCAACGAAGCGGGGGAAGCAGTAGCTCAGCGCTTCTCCTGTTTCTCTGTCACCAGTCTCGGCGCTCTTGTCTCCCTCTCTCACACCTCTCTCCGCTGGTGTGCCGTCCCCCACCGCTTCTCCCTCCGTACACAAAGATACACGCGCAAACAACACAAAGACACACCAAAAATCTGCGCTTGACTCCGAAAAGAGAATCCTCAGCGACGACTTCTCTATTTCTCTCCACTTCGCACTAAACACCAAAGGCGACCACAGTCACCATCCCCTCTGGCATCTCTCGTCCTCCTTTTCTCCACGCACACGCACACACACACACACACACGCATACACGCATACACACGTACCTCCTCCCCGAACCCTTGCACATCATCTCTGCCGGCTTGCGTTCTCTCCATCATCTTTGTTCGCTGTCCTCGTCGTCAGTTGGCGTACGTCTCTTTCTTTCTGTGATCGGCCTCACTGAGCGGCACTTGGATCTTCGTATCGGTCGTCGTCCCGTGCGTGTGCGTGTGCGCGCTTGTATTGCCGCGATCGTTTTGGCGCGTCGACGCCGCCGCTCTTTTTCTCCCTCGCCCCTCGAGACAGGCCCAGCCGTGATTGAAAGAGTAAACGACATCTTGCAGCTATGTACGCCGCTCGCCAGCGCTGCGAGAATCCTTGCAGAAGCCAGTATGCCCCTGCGGGTGCATTCCGGCGCCAACCTCCGCGGCGCAAGCACTTCTACTCGTGGGTCGCCACGGATAAGACACAGCTGCAGAAAACGGAGAAGCTGGTGCTACAAGGGCTGCCGTATTATCAGGCCAAGATAGCCGGCCTCAACACCATCTCCACCGACGACATTCGCGAGTTGGACGACAATCCCGTGCGTGTGGCCAACCTCAGCGGCATCACCAAATCTAAAACTATTCGCAACAGAGCTGATGAGCAGCAGACCACCACTCCTCTCTCGCCTCTTACTGCCCGAAATGCCGCAGCAGAGGTGGAAAAGGATATCATCGTTCTCATTCACGGTTTCGCCGGTGGGGTGGCGGGCTGGGCGCAAAGCTGGCGCTTCCTGTCGGAGCACTATCGCGTGTATGCCTTCGATCTACCTGGGTTCGCTCGCAGCGAGCGCCGTGCCTCTACCGCGACGTCACTACCAGAGGCGATGGACTACTTCTGCGACTATATTCACCGCTGGTTCGCACGACTCGACTTTGGGCAGCCTGTCATTATTCTCGCTCACTCCTTTGGGTGCTTTGTCGCGTCGCATTACGCCATGCGCAACGGGGCCGAATCCATCAAACTACTCCTGCTTGCAGAGCCGTGGGGCGTGGCGCGCAGTAACGCAAACCGGGTGAAGAAGCACCCGCTGCAGGTGCGTGTGCTGCTGGCACTCTTCTACAACATTGGTTTTCTGGCGCTGCTGCGCGGGGTAGGACCAATGGGACCGTGGCTGCTGCGCCGCGTTCGCCCCGACTTCGAGGAGAGGTGGGTCACCTTCCTTGGTGACCCCAGCCCCATGTACGACTACCTCTACCACTGCAACGCGCAGCATCCCCTTGTCGGAGAGAAACTCTTCAAAGCCTGTTGTCACTACGACGTATGCGCAAAGGAGTCACTGCTAGATGCGCTGCCAGGTACGCTCGACAAGAGCATCGGCGTGGGTCTATTGTTTGGTGGCAAGTCGAGGCTGAATACGCCAGAGGGACCCGAGCTAGGAGCGCTGCTGCGTGAGAAAGGCGTTCGCGTCCGCATCGATACGCTGGACAACGCCGGCCATCAAATCTTTATGGACGACGTGGCGGGCTTCAACAAGAAGGTCGTCGAGATGGTCACGGAGTTGTCTTCGGACTCCTGTCCAACGCTGTCGGTGTGACCAGGCAGCGAGGGGAGAGATGCTTGCGGGTGTCGTTGTTCGACCTATATTCTTGTTGATATTGCTGAGAAGGCGGTGTCTCTCAGTGGAGTGCCGGGGGGACACACAGTGACGATTGCACCGCGTCTGTTGTGACGTCGACTCGGCACTCTGTCTGCCTCTCGCTCCGCACAGGCTGACGTCGTGTTGTCCGTGTCTACGTTTGCGCTTCTGTCCTGCTGTGGGGGTTATCGCCTTTTGTGTGGCACTCATCATGCGCTCTCGCAAAGAGGTGGCGGATCTGCTCTACCTGCTCCTTCACGTATGCACGAGGCTCACCTAAGGCGTGGAGCAGACCCCCTCCCCCCCACGCACATACACAGACACGCACGTGCACGGAGAGACACCCTCCGCGCATATTCATTCGTGTGGACGCATGGCGATGCACATCCAGTCAAGCCTGAAGGGAGGCAATGCGCGCACACGCCTCTCCGCATATAGCTATAATATATATATATATATATATATATGCTTGCCCTCCTCCTGTTGCGCTTTATTTTGATGGTTTTGATTACCATTTATTATTATCATTTATTATTATCATTTATTATTATCATTTATTATTGCTGTTGTGTGCTCGCTTTTCTCCCTCTGCTCTGCCACCCGTCTCCTCGCCTGTGTTGTTTTACCTCCACGTTGTACACGGCCTGCCTGTCTCCCCTCCCCCTCCACGCGCTCGCAGCCCACCTGTCCTGTACGGCAGCTTATCTCTGCAGATGTGTGTGCGCTTTTTGTTGGCGACGGCTACTTCTCGGGGCTGTAGCGGCGGAAAGGTGAAGTACCGTCGCCGTGGCGGATTTTGGGATGAAGGAAGACGGGATGCATTGCGTTTCTCTTTCTGTTTTCCTGTTTGTGCTGCACCTTTTTGGAGGACTATGGCACCGTGACGCCGATGACACCGTGGCTGTGGTGCTTTCCTGGAGTGCGTGTTGGGGATGTCACAGTAGATGTGGCTATGTGAATCCATCATGATGACCACCACCTCCTGCGCCGCACACACGCGCCCACAGAATGAGGTGTGGTGGGCTGCTTCTCTCCTTATCCCCCTCTACCTCTTAGGCTGGAGCGGCTCCACCACAGGAACACATGAGGGCTGCTTGCAAGTGGAGGGAACTGTAAGAGCGAGAGCCGAGGAAAAAGACGAGAGCGCCGGATGAGTCCCACTTTCAAGTGCATTTTGTGTTGACCAGTGCACTGATTCAATGAACGTGAGGCTGCAGGCGTGAAGGGGAGAGGTCGAGGGTGTGGAGGCGGCGGGGACAAACACCTGCTTTGTGATGCAGCTCCTCCCCCCTCCCCATGCAACCTATGCAGCTCCTCACAGGCGCTCACGTCCACTGCTGCACTCGGAGACAGTTGACCGGCCGTCTCGACTTCTCCTATGTGATTTCCTCCCCGGAACTGGGTGGCGCATGCCGTGTCTCGCACACTTCATGGATGACGTGCGTGTTGTGAAGTACGTGTGTGTGTGTGCGCCTGCGCGCACAGATTTGATCAGCGCCCCGGCGAAGGCAAGAACGAACAAAAAAAGAATCATGCAAACACCGAATGTAGTGACTTCTGTGTGTGTGTGTGTGTAAGGGGTGTGAACCCGCAGGAAATGCGAGGGGGCAGGGGAAGGGGAAGGAAAGACGAGACTGCTGCCGTCTATTGCGTGGGTGGACCCTGCGCACCGCATCTATCTCTCTTTTTGTTCCTTCATCATGCATTGCTGCCCATTTGTGTGTACCCGTGTGTGCATGGTGCTTTGCCTTGCTCTGTTGCCCCGCTGCACTCCTAGCCCACAGCACTTTCTCCGCCACCTCCGCTGTCTTTGGTGCTATCAGTAACACTAGCTTTCCACGAGTTTCCACGGGCACACCCACGGCGACGAGACGCCAAATGCCCATGCCATCGTCTCATCGGTGTCGTGGTGGCTGCTTTCCGCGCTTTTTTACGATTGCTTCATGTATGTTGTGGCTGCTCAACCCCCTTTGCTTTTTTGCTGCTCCTTCGTCTTTCTGCCCTTCTCGCTTCCTCTGCTGGCGTAGGCCGATGCGCTCCGAGTCCTTCTTGGCCTGTGCGTTGGGCGTCGGGTAGCCTGTGTAGCGCCTTCATTCTCTTCACCTCTGATTCTCCCCACGCTGCCTATCGTTTGCGCCGCTTCTTGGCTCTGGCGAGAACACCTGTAGAGTGTCTTCTCCATCCGTCACCCGTTTCTTTCCCTGGCAGGTTTTCCTTCCGTTTCGACACCATGCTTGACGCGCGCGTCCGGATGCGTGGTTGAGGGGGAAGAAATGAAAAGGCGGGTGCAAAGTGGCATCAGTCTACCGGTTTTGCGTTTTGAGTCCCTCGGCAGGCGCGCACGCGATTTGAGCTTCTGCTCGTGGGCGCGTGCGTGTGGGCGCTTTTGTCTCTTCCCATTCGTTCTAAAAAGTTCAACGGTCGCGCTTGCCAATCTCACGTCGTCTCTCTCCCCCTCCTCACCCCCTCCGTGGCTTTCCTTCGGTCCTCACCGCCACTGCGTACCCGCACGTCTTTTGCTCTCGCTGCGGCAAGGCTGCCAGAACGAGGCGCAGGGGCGAACGAGAAAGAGAGCGGTGACTTCTCCTTGCTCCGTAGCCCATGGTTGATTCCAGGAGGCACAAAGACATACGCGCGGGTCGCGGGGGGGGCGTCGTGTGTGCCCCTATTCGCTCGCTGTGCTCATGGTTAAATCGCCGCCGTGGCTTTCCAGACCCTCAGGCAACCGTCCCAAATCCCAGTAAGCGACGAAGCGGAAACACACAAGAGATTTCTTTTACCTTCTTGGAAGCTTGCCGTTCTGCTCTGGCCGTTCGCCACTCCGGCGCCTTTACGCGTTGGGGCTTCTTGTGCGTCGCCCCGACCTCCCTGGACGCGATGGCGGCAAGGGTGAGAAGCAGAACAGGGTAGGAGGGGTTTGTGACTCTGTATGTGTGTGCCGCGCTACGGCACTCCTCTTCCTCGCTTGCAACTGTTCAACATGTCTGCTCTTCTGTTTCGTTCGCCAGAACCGACACACGGACACACACACACATCACACACACACACGTCTTTCTCAATTCGTCGCGCACTCGCACACATCCAGGTACATCAAGGCAAAGAGCAGTGTCGGCGCGCATCGAGACACGGACGCACGCACGAGTACGCAGGCGTGAGCTGGCCGCGTGACGCGTATTCAGCTCACGGCTCTCGCTTTCTGCGTAGTGGAGGGTATCGGAGGGCTTCCTCGGGAGCTATCATGTGGGTAGAGGCGTACCATGCAGCCTGCGCAGAAGTGTCGGCGGATGTGCGGGAGGACGTCAGCAGCAGCGGCACAACTGGAGAGCTGATTGTGCGCGGAAATACCTTTGGCAACTTCAAGAACCGCGTGACTGACACCGATGTACAGGCGATACTGGCTGCGCTCCGTGTATGCCCTGGTATGTCTGCGCTGTATCTCCCTTACAACAACATCACCAGCGAGGGCGGTGTGCTGCTCGGCAAGGCGCTCGGACATCAGCTTGATAGCATTATCACACTCGACGTGCAGTACAACTCACTGGAGGCGGAGGCGGGTGTGGCGATAGCACAAGGGCTGCAGCGGAACGACTCGCTCTGCCATCTGACGCTCGCCGGCAACCCACTTGGTGGCAGCTGCGGTGCGGCCCTCGGCGAGGCGCTGCGGCAGAACATGAACCTCGCGGTGCTGGATCTCTTCAACACCGACCTGAGCATGGAGGCGCTCGTGCACATCTGCCGCTCCTTGGAGGTGAACAAGGGACTCTCCTCCCTCAACATCGGGCGACCACTGCTGCACGGAGTTGACGAGCTGGAGAGCGTCGTGAATCATCTCTCCGTTGCTCTTCAGCGCAACTCCACACTGGAGGAGCTGCACATGGCGTACTTTGGCCTCGTCGATGACTGCCTGCAGACCTTGGTTCTGGCGCTCTGCGGATCGGCAGTCACGACCCTCTGCATCAAGGGCAACAAGCTGTCGCAGGACGCCGGCCAGCTGCTGGCGCGTCTTCTGGACCGCCGGCACGACTTCCGAAATCTCGATGTCAGTTGCAACCGTCTGCGCGACGCCGGTGCAGAGGCTCTAGCGAAAGGCGTGGCGCACCACCCTCAACTGGAGTCTCTGGGTCTTGAGAGCTGCACGATCAGTGAGCGTGGCCTTGTGGTGCTCGTTGAAAGCTTTAAGAGCTGCGCGACTGTGCGTCGTCTAACCCTCTGGGGCAATGATGTGACGCCGACGGTGGCTTCCGCGCTCACTACAACCTTTTGCGACCTGTGCGAGCTTGATCACATTGACGTCGGCGTTGTGGAGCAGGACGGGCAACTGGTGGCCTACCGTGCCTGACGCGCGGATACCACCGCACAGCGGGCGATGTACACTATCGTGACCACGATGAAAAACGTGTTTGCTTCGGGCGCACCACTCGAGAGAAAGGAAAGGATGACTAGGAGATGGGGAGGGGAGGGGACATGTGAACGACGTTGTCGACTCACTACGACTCTGTGTCACGTGTCACTCCGTACATTGGATGCGACACGCCGCGTCAGGGGTCTCTTCCGCCTCGTTTTTTGTGCCTCCTACTCGCCCCTTTCTCTTTACTCTGTCCACTTTCTGCGCAGTCCTCCTCCAAGGCGCAAGCGACTGCCCCTGCAGCCTGTAGGTACTCTAGAGGGAGAGGGAGGAGGAACGAGGGGCCTTATCTCTGGACATGCACCGCCGCGCATGCAACGCCGTTGCGCACGCACACACTCCCTCGGCATGTGCGTGGTCTTCTGTGCTACACACGTTCCACCACGCTTTCTCCATCCCTACACCTCCGTGTCGCTCGTCGATCCGAAGCGCGCCTTCCGTCTCCTCACTGCACAAGAAGACTGCAAGGGAGGATAGCACTCATACCCGCGTCCATTACGTGTTGTCAATCATCACAGCTGCAGCATCGCCGTCGCTCTGTGCATCGTGTCTTAACCCTTCTTACGCACATCCACGCCTACCCACGGCGGCTCTCTCTCGTGGCTTTCGTTCTAAGCAGAGGGTGGGTAAAGGGGGGGCGATGCCGCTGCCAAGTCAGAACCAACTGCACGGCTACTACGTGGCGCGATGTGGCCACCACGAAGTGCTCAGGCCACATCGAGCAGCATTGACGCTGCTGGCAGAGGACACCACATCACATGCAGAGAGGCTCGCCGGCGAAGCTGCGGAGCGATACGTGGCCGTAGCAGACCTAGAGCAGATCGAGGACAAAGAGGAGGGAGCGGCGCGCGCGCGTGAGCGGGCTGCCGTCATTCCTCTTGCAACCCAGCGCACGTTCCGGCTTGCCGAGCCGGGTGGAAAAGCCGCCCTCTCTCCGCTCTACATCGGTGCGCGTGGTCTCCTGCCCATATTGGACCTGATTGCGGAGCTCCCACTCGTCGAAACGGTGGATCTGTCAAATGTGGCGTCTTGGTACGACAACGACACCTTCGCCGGCTCGTCGCAAGGCAGCGTTTCGGGCAATGACGTAGTTGCCCACCTGTGCGCTATCCTTCCGCGCCTGCGCTTCCTGCACACCCTCGACTTGAGCGGCCAGCCGCTGGGCAGCATCGCCGTCGCCCATCTGCTGGAAACCATCAGACAGCTGCCTACGGTGGTACATGTAGACTTTGACACCACCAACGTCGATCCGTGCCTCATCCGTGCCTTCCAGCAGACGCTGGATGAGCACCAACTACGCCCACGCCCGCACATGCCCACTACCAAAGCGGTGGCAAAGGCTTATGAGATTCCGGTCTACATCAAAGCGCTTCCTCGACTGGATCGAAAAACAGTTCGCGAACAGCAGGTGCTGCGAGCTCTCCTCTCTGAGGACTCCAGCTTCACGAGCGCGGTGACGGGGGTGGAGATGAGCGGCATGGTACTCACGGCGCGCGTGATGAGCACGGCAGAGGCGGTCTTTCGGTGCGGGGACAAGGGCATCCGCGGAGACGGGCAGCATCTGTTCATCCTCAAGAGTGGAACACTGCGTGTGTACACTGACCTCGAGGGCTTCGTGTTGTCACGCGGCGACTACTTTGGCGACTCCTACCCCTTCGTGCTGCTGCCGTGCTCGCGGCTAGAAGAGGAGGAACGGGGGGTTGTGTATGCCATACCACTTTGCTCGTCTACTACTGTGTTGGCCCACTGGGCAACTCGCCTGGCAGCCGCGTGGCCATGGCTGCACCAGATTCCGATCATGCACGCTGTGGGGGCGTGGACGTGCATGCGGGCCTGCACGTGCAGCGAGTTTGTCGCATCGGAGCCGAAAGACACGATTGTCGAGGCGGGAGATGGCGGAGAGGCAATCTACGTGGTCTGCGACGGCTCTTTCTCCGCGCTGGACGCTCGCGGGGGTGAGGAGGCGCGCTACAACACTCGGAGCGTGCGAAGTGTTTTTACACGCTTCGACGTCTTTGGCATTGAGGCGCTCGTCTCTCGCAAGCGCCAAAGCTCCGTCTGCATCAAGGCAGGAAAAGAGAAAGACGTGCTCTATCGCACCTTGGTTGTGCGGGGTTGCGGTGTGCGCGTGCTTCACCGCCAACTGCGTCCCGTCTTCATATCGCTGGCTCGAGGTTACTCGCTACACGAGGACCTCTGCGCCGGCGGCACCACAGGGTGAAGAATCCAGCTGACCGCAGTGGGGCACCCACAGGACCGTGTCTGCTGCTGCTCTCTCTTCGCTTCCCAGAGACTTTTTACTCAGATGTACAGTACCGGCGCTGGCTCTCTGTTGACCGATCTTCTTCGTCTTACATGTGTGTGCGTCTATGGGGCCATTTGCGTCTGTCGCTGAGGTCGTGATGACGGCGAGGGGTGGCCGCACGCCTCACCGGTACCGTCGCCACTCGCAGCCGGGTGCTGGTGGGCAATGTGCACCACCGTGCACAAGCGACACGAGAAAAAAAACAAAAGGAAAGGCTGCACCATTGGCACAGAGGATCAGCACCGATCGATTTTTCACTACCGCCTTGTGCACGGCGAGTCAGGGGCATTGTGTTGGGTAGGGCGCTTATCGCTTTTGAGTGTGTCGGTGTGCAGGGTTCAGGCGAGTACACGGGCTGCAGGTCCATCCTGTGCACTTTCACGACCCGATCAGCTACGCCGGTACCTGGCACTGGTTGTTTCCTTTCGCTTCCTCGCCCCAGGTCGCTCGACCTGCCGATACTGCTCCCTGTGTGTGCCCCCCCCCCCTCCCAACTCACCCACCCATTGCTGCACACTCTTTCTTTCACTCGCCCCCTTCTCCATCGCCTTTCTCCCTGCGCCCCTCCTCCGCTTCCTTCGCTGCTGCGGCTGCCGTTTCTCGACTGTGAGGACCACCGACCGGCAAAGGGCATACCGCACCGCGAGCAGCAAGGTGGGGGGGTGCTGCTTCGGCACTACACAGCTAGGCAAATCCACCACACGCACAAAAACACCAGCAGAAGGGCATCTGCTCCCAACTCAATGGGCGGCAAGGCGTCAAAGGCGGGGACGGCGCTCACCCCTGAAGCGGTAGATGCCTTGTACAGAGAGGCGTACGCTGCTGGCGCGGCCGACGCTGATATGTATCACACATCACAACGCGAGGTGATGCGACAACAGGATGCGATGGCAGGTATTGGTGCGTGCATGCTCAGTGCTTGGGTGGCATACGTGTACGGCCGTACGACGGGCGTGCAAGCGGCAGAGGAGGCGGCGGCGCTGCGCCTTGATGCGCAGCAGCAGATGCTTGACAGGACAAGCAAGGACCTGGCACAGAGGGTGGAAGAGAACCGTAGCCTCATTACCGTGCGGCAAGAGCAGGGTGTCATGATCGCACAGCAGCGCGACGAGCTGCAGCGTGCAGCGCAGCAGCGCCGCGGTATGCAGCGGTCAATGAACGCACTGCGGCAGCGCAACGCATCTGTGCAGCGACAGATGCGAAGCCTGAAGTCCTCACTGAGCGCTATTCAGCTGCAGATGTACGTCGGCATGGCTGGCGCCGCCCTCGTCCTGCTTGCGGTAGTGTGGTCGACACGACCACTGCGCAAGGGACACTGGTCATTCCTTCCCGTCCCAGCTTCGGTGGGCGAAGAGAGAGCGATAGCGGCATCAGCGCCGGTGGCTGTGGTGGAGGCCGTGGAGGTCAAGGAGCAGGCAGAGTCGTAGCGGTGCAAAGCCGCGCATACCACGTGCAGGAAGGAAAAAGTGGTGTGGCAAGGCACTGCCAGGGCTCTGTAGTGCTTTGCAGATGCGTTGCCATGTGTGAGCCTGTGCTCGCTTCACTCATGGATGAGTGTACTCAACGCTTGTTTGCGTGTGTCTGAGCGCCCTGCCTGCTTCCCCCCTCTTTCCCCGCTTGCATCGTCTTCCGCACCCGACCCGCCCTTCGTGCGTGAGGACGTCGTGCTTGCGTGCAGAGAGAAGAGACAGAGGGACGGAGAGGGAGAGGGGCGCATGCGCTGATGTGAGGTGCACGCTCCTTTCCTCTTCGCCTCTTCCTTGACCCACATCCACAAGCCATCGAACAAGGAATAGGAAGACATGCCAAGGTGCACCATGTTGCCTCCCTCCTCATTCACTTCTCTTGCCACTGTTATGACTGCCGGTGCTGCGTCTTCGTCCCCCTCTACCTCTCTCCTTCCCCGATTTCGTATTGCTCACGTGCGTAGACGTGGCAAGGACTGCCGCACTCGCTCGCTCTCTCTGTCCATCATCGAGGGGGGAGGGAGGCGGGGCTGCGGTGAAATGCGGAGGGAAGGAACAGAGGAGCGCTGCTCTTGCGTTTATCTTTCTCTGCCGGCGTCAATTTTCATGTGCATCGACTTTGCCCCCACTCTCAACCTCCGATCTCTCCGTACACAACACACAGACGTGCAAGACGCGCCGATGGAAGGCAACCAGCTGCAGGTAGTTGCTGCTGCGGTGCACACGGAGGCGCTCTCGCGCGCTGAGGGTCATGCTTGTCGTACGTCTCCCGTGCGTTGTGTGTACCGCCTCCGCGACGCGTGTGCGGCGCTGCAGCTTATTCTCCTGGCCTACAAATACCGCCGCTGCGGTGCGAAGTCGATGACGGTCGCCATGTTCGTTCAGGCTTGCGCCTCTGATCTCGTGAAGGAGGTGCGCGTCCTAGAGGACGCCCTATCCTCGTCACCCCGCCGCGTCTCCTCCGGTGACGCCATCGCGACGTTGGAGGCACCGTGGTTCTACATCGGCTCTGAGGCAGGTGACGACGTACGCGTGTACCTGCTGCTGCCTACCTACGCGGATTACTTCTTTGACTACACAATGCACTGGGCACGGGTCGCATACTCAGAAATGGCGCGCCAGTACGTTGGCCACGCCCTCATCGCAAAGCTGCAGACTGTCGGTGGGGGTTGGGCCTCGCTGCACCGGGCCGACAAGTCCCTCGCGTGCGCGCTGCAGCTGCAAGCTGTGGCACAAGCGGTGTTCGATGAGGATGTTGTGCGCAAGTGCCGCCTCTTCATTGGCTGGGCTCATCTCTGGAACAGCGATCCGGCCAAGGCTCTGGAGGTGTTTTATGCGGAACTGGCCGCCGCGCGACGGCATGGCGACACAGTCCACGAAAGGCGCTGCCTACACGCCATTCAGAACGCGGAGCACAACCCTTGCCTCGCCCCTGGAGGGGCACACACGGGCCGCTACCAGCTTGTGAGCCTTTGGTGGCGTGCGCTTGGCTAGACGAAGTCCGCGTCTCTTTTTCAGTCTTTCCACTGAGGCGTCTTCTCCTGTGTCCGGACGGGCACAGCGGAGCCGAGGACGTGTACGGAGGAAAGGCGCAGTAGCGCATGGAAGGGGTTCTGGTGTGTGCAGATGTTGGTGTCTGTGAGCGCCTCAAGATGAGCATCTCACGCCCGAGTCTCCCTAGCTAGAGTGGACAGGGGAGACAGATTAGCTAGGGAATGGCCAGCGGTAACAGTGCGTCGTTTGAAGAGCAAGATCTCGGCGTCGTCTCGCACGGTCCAACGCGCCCACTCTGTGTGTGAGTGAGGGGTGGGGAGGCTTTTGAGCTCCGCCATCCCTTCCAATGCAAAGCCACCTCCGGTGGTGAGAGGGTCGAGTGCCTACGATGTGGGGAAGGCAATGCGATGTATCACTGATGTCCGTGGTCCTGTCCTGGACAGCGGTGCGTCGGAGAGCGACCTTCGACAGTGACCACACGCTGGCACCATCCATATGATGGGCAGAGCGACAGCGTGACTCGAATGCATCACACACCTGGCTCTTGCTGCCTACTTGTGTGGGGTGCCTGTGCTCTACCGCGAAAGGAGATGCACGAAGGGAAGAGACCGGCATGATGGAAGAGGTGGTTACGAGGCGGGGTGCTGGTGAGCGGAGTTTAAGGACGAGGCCATGCTTAGTTGACTGAGTCGGCGCATTGCTGTGACACGCGTCTATTGCTGCTTCAAACTACGCAACGTGGGGCCTGTGAAAAGACGCGGAGTAGAGTGGGTGGCTGAACTGACGATGCGCTGTGGCAGTGAACACGCTGAAAGAAAGCAGCGGCATTACGGCGTAGCG
Organism: Leishmania mexicana MHOM/GT/2001/U1103; assembly: GCF_000234665.1. Taxonomy (NCBI): domain Eukaryota; phylum Euglenozoa; class Kinetoplastea; order Trypanosomatida; family Trypanosomatidae; genus Leishmania; species Leishmania mexicana. The sequence continues at coordinate 55,895 of NC_018327.1, forward strand.
TGGAGAGGGGCGGTGTCGCGTGTGTTAGGTCACTTCATTGGACGCTAGTGCGCGGCAGGTGATCCCCTTCGAACTTGTCTCTCTTGCTCTTCTCTTCGTTGTCCTTTGGCCACCCCCTCTTGCCTCCAGCAACAACACGATGACCCCCCCCCACACACACACTGAGCGCTTTGCTCGCCGCAGTCTCGGGGCTTTTTCCCTTTTGTTTCAGGCTAACACGATCACCACACCCCTTTAAGATGTCCATGACGTGAATCATCAAGACGAAGCTGATGACGCGGGCGCCGCGTCGGGTGGGTGTCCCGTCTGCCCCTGTTCTGGGGAGAGCCGCGCAGCACTATATGCTTCAGCACTCCATCACGCTGCGCAAGCTCTTCCTTACGGTTGTCTTGCCAGCTGTGGACGCCGTGCTAGCCGTCCTGAACCTATCGGGTACCACGGAGCCCATGTGACAGAAGGCACTACAGCGCCGACCGGCTCCTCAGTGGCTGTGAATCGGAGCAGCAGCGCATTCAACAGACGGCACGTTTGGTTCCTCGTGGTGAATATGGTTTTGTGCCGCTTCTCTCTTCCCATGGAGGAGGCCTCCAAGGACGATGGCGAATCTCCGGAGGAAGACGTGGAGGGCGAGGAGATGCGCGTGTGCTGCCTACAATCCACTACGCTGAGGCGGTGAGTGTCCTGAAGGAGATTAAGAGTGTGAAGCCGACGGGTGTGCTCCTGCCGCACAACTACATGACTGTGAGGGGTTAGCATGGACCTTGAATCGGGGAGTGGCGAGAGGGAGGTGGCAGGTGCACCGCTGCCACGCGGCGGCCAGTTTCTTCCGCGTGCTGCTTCCCAAGATGTGGCGCGACGGCGGCTCTATCTCTGCCATAGAACTCCCTCTAGCGCGGCGGGCTGTGTTGCATATGGTTGCCGGGGAGCGTATCGACAACCAGCGGGACACGGCGCGCATGAAGCGATTTTTTTCGAACAAGTGGATCGGCGGCGACGCCATGTCGAAGAATGCAGTGCAGGTGGAGATCACGTTTGCGCAGGGCAACGCCCCTCAGCGCGCAGTAGTGGAGTCAGAGCCGCCTCAGGGACGCCGAGCCTATCGTGGTGGCGCAGTGTCAACCGTACGGAGGCATTGTGGCTCGCATGTACGGCAGTGACACGTGCTACGGTGAGGTGGTAAGCCCGCTGAAGCGTTGTGGCGGCGCTCTGCTCGCCGTCGAGGCCTTCGACTGGGACAGCCAGGCTGGTGTACACCGGCAGGTTAGGAGGTTGGTCAAGCAGTTTCTCCTGTGCCGTCCGCCGAAGCATCGCTTGTGCTGAAAGCGGCGGCTGGAGCTACGGCGTATTTGGTGGCGGCAAGGAGCTGACTATATATCTCGAGTGGGTGGCCTGCGGCATCGCCGGTAAGGGACTGCACGACTTCCCCTTCGACGATGACGCCTTTCCGAGCAGCCGACCGCGTGTCACTGAGCGTATGGCGGTGGGCTGTGCTCCTTTTTTGACGACCGCGCGTCTTTTATGGTTTTTCTACGACCTCGAGGACACATCGACGGGGTACGACAGCGACGAGGACGACGGGGCGGTGTGCAGTCACGTTGTGTGGCTCGCGTTCATACGGCACTTTCGTGCATTGGTCGCCGCGTAGGTGTCGCGGTAGGACGCGGTGACCGAAGAAGATAGAGGTGAGGCCAGGCAGAGACCCTGCGGTGTCCTTTCGTCAGTGCTGCTGAACGGCAGCTCCCCCCCCCTGCACAACTGCACCCACCCTCTCTTCTTCCCTCATGCTCCCCTTGTTTCTCCAGTGTGTTTGTTGCCGCTGTGCGTTTCACAGTGCGTCGAGTACGCAGTGCTTTCCATGGTTTGCCCGTCAAGGACGGCGGTGAGAGAGGTGGATACATGAGCTAAGAAGGCAGCGCAACGAAGGGCTTCACAGTAGCGACAGAAGGTATGACGAACAGGGCCAACGATTAGAGGTGAGGGGGGTGGGCGGCGGAAGAGAAGCTCTGTGGGTCTCTGCGAGTTACATACTTGTGCATATGTGCTGTTGACGGTGGACCGCTTCGCTATCACAGGTGCGGAAGATGACGACTGTGTAGTGGGGCACGTGGCCCCCCTCTCTCTCGCCCCCCTGTGCGGATCCCCTTGTCACCACTTCACTTGGTCCTGCCACCCACTGCTGGAGTGAGGTGTCTAGGGATGGTGGCACTCCGCTCCTCCCCTGCCTCGCGGTTCCTCGCTCTCCACTACCACCAACACCAGTCCCGGAGAGGCGGCGCCTGACATCCTCGTCTCCCTCGCGCCCTCTGATCGTCTAATTTCTGGCGTGCTCCCCCTCCTGTTCTCCCGCCTCTTCTCATTGACGTGGACGCTCCCACGGCGTCTGTGCATGTGTGCTCACGCTTTAGCCCCGCACACTTGTTGAGCGCCACCGCCCGACATCGATACACAAGTAGGAAAAGGCGAAAGGGAGGACCATCAACGCACTTCCGCCCCGCGCCATCCACGCCGCTCTCGGCTCGCGTCTGTATTGGTGTGCTGAGAGAGATAGAGAGCGGGCGTGTTGCGCTCTTTGACTTTGATCGTCACCTTCCTCGCCTCCTCCTCCTTGGAGTGGCTGGCGGGGGCAAACAGCGGCAGGCCCCGCGGTGGACGGTGCAACAGGGACAAAGGACGACGAGGACAACAGAAGCGCTACGGAAGTGTCTTGTCTGGCGCCACGTTCTCCCTGTGTCCGTTTTTGGTTTCTGGGCACCGTTTCACACTGGCAAAACGGACGTCTCCCGTACTGGCCGATTGTGTTTCACGATGAGCAGCACGGACACGCTAGAGCCGATACCCCGCAGCATTGCGCCGGACCAGGAGTTGGCCATTCTCAAGCTCATCCTAGACTTACGCAGCCTGGGCGATGTGGAGGGCAGCAAAAAGGTACGGCGGCGAGTGCGCGAGGCGCTTCTGAAGAGCAGCGATGATTCAGAGGCGATGAACAAGGTGGATGATATCATCCGTCGAGGTAAGCGCGCGCAGAGCAAGTTGGACGGAAGTTACGAGGAACGACAGCGACTCAAACGTAAGCGTCGTGAGGAAGACTTGGCGGCAGCGTCACGCCTCATCGACGTCGAGGCAGGCAGCGGCGAGGACTCGGAGGGATCAGCATCCACGGAGGAGGAGGGCACCGAGGAATAGAGAGGGTGTGCTACGTCATGGTATCTGGGTTGCATCACTGTGCTAGTGCGTGTACGCGTGTTTCCTCACTCTGCGACCCGCCTTGATCCGGCGCGACTGCACAGTGACGGGGCGGCCCACCGTCGGCAGTGTCCTTTGCATTCACGTCTGCGCCGATGTGGCACTGTGTCCGTCCCTCTCTCTATTTCTGTGTACGACACGACGTTGCGGAAAGCACTTGTCGTCTCCTTTGTTTTAAAGACGCACGAACGGCAATAGGGGAGACGAAGTGCGTCCCGAGTAGCAACGCGCACGCCCAAGCGTGCAGCCGTGTGTGTATGAGAGGCAGACCTTCGCTTCGGGCAGCCTCGTCACATCGAACACGCCGCCGCCTCCGTCCCCTTCCCGTTCTCTCTCGCCATCAGCATGGACTTCTTCGTCTCAATGCCAAAGGGTCTTGTTTGACGGAGAAAGCGATGGGGATGGAGGAGGATGACTTCGATACGAACGGGCACAGGTGGTCGTGTACACGAACTGGCGTGCATGTATGCGTGCCCGTCACCAGTCTTTCAAGCTTGTGCTGTTTTCCTTTTGAGTCTTCGCGTCTTTCGTCTTCTTGAGCCGGGATCACGTTGGGCGCTGCAGTAATGAGGCGCCATCCGCGGACTTTCGGCGCTCCATCAGCGAGCGCTTCTCCTGGTGCGCGTCCGCGCAGAAACGTAATCCGACGGCCCCCCTCTTTGCGGCAGCACAGCGTTGTGTGCGCGCAGTCTTCTCTCCGATGGCTCACGCGCTCTTCCCAGCGGCAGCCGCTCCCCATCTTGCTGATTGGTGCGCGAGGCCAAGCCAACGCATAACCTAGAAATGGCCGAAAGAGAGGCGCTATGGGCGGTTTGCGCCGACGGTGGAGGCGGGTATAGGTCGGGGAGTCCAAACAGCTCACAGAGGAGCTAGGAGTGTGGGACGGTGAATGCGACCTTTGCAGCGCTGGTGTCGGCAATTCCGTGACGACGCCTTTTTTCTTCCAAACCCGGGAAACACAACAAGTCCTCAGGGGTCTCTTGGCAGCGGTAGTTGCGCATTCACGGTGTGCGGGTTTGAGAAGCTCGCCAACGCCGTGGATGCCGTTGAGGTGCACCGCGAGTGATACATGCTCCACATCACCGCACCGCAAAAGAGGCGTCCGTGGGCAGAACGCGCAAGTGGGTGATGGCGTCCCGCACGTGAACACGCGCAGCAGCGGGGTACTGGAAACACAGAAATCGAGCCAGGCCCCACGGCTGGTCACGTCGCTACCGACGGCCTGTATGCCGTAGCCTTCGCTGCGCACGCCTACTTCAAAAGGCAGTTTTGCAGGCACTTGGCTTCCACCATGGCGGGGCACTGGACCGTAGCAACACGCTGAGGTGGCTGGCTTCGCTACGGTTGAGCCTTTGCCTCGTCCCCAATCATCTGTGTATGTCTGACAGTTCACCATTATCATCGCTCCTCTGTCGTCTTCTGTCGTGCTCTCCACCTCCTTCCCCTCCCCGCATCGCTCACAGACTTCTCTCTCTTGTCTACGGCTACAACTACCAACCCCCTCTGTGCTTCTCCGCTCAGGTCTCAGGACACGCTTGTGCGCCATCGTTTCGAACACTTCGTTTTCTCTACACTGCAGCATCAGCCATGCCTGGCGTTGCCGAGTCCAACCTGCAGAAGCTGGGCATAACCCTGCCTGTTCCTGCGGCCCCTGCAGCCTCCTACGCGCCGTTCTGCGTCGTGGGCAACATGGTCTACGTCTCCGGCCAGCTTCCCAAGGACGCTAATGGCAAGCTAATGGTGGGCCAGCTCGGTGACTCGCTGACGGCCGAGGATGGCAAGGTCGCAGCGAAAAGCTGCGCCGTGCAGCTGATCGCTCAGATAAAGGCCGCCGCCGGCGGCGACCTCGACAAGGTGAAGAAGGTTGTGATGGTGCGCTGCTACGTCAACTCTGCATGCAACTTCCATGACCACCCGCTTGTGGCTAACGGCTGCTCCGACCTCCTGGTGGGCGTGTTCGGCGAGGAAGTCGGCCTCCATGCTCGCTGCGCCTTCGGAGTCGCACAGCTGCCCTTCAACGCGATGGTGGAGATTGAAGCTCAGTTCGAGCTCAAGGGCGATGCCACGGCGGCCTCGTAGCGAGTCCATTTGAAGACCGTAGCCGCTGGCGAAAGTGTACGAGCACGCGGGAGTGGCAGTCGCTGCCTCTGCTCGGCAAACGCCTCTCGCGGACGCGTCGCACCGCTTTGCGCCCCTGCAGAGGTGGCGAGGGGGGTGTTTCGCTATGCTTCCCACCCCTGTATCTCTCTCGTATTCTCTTGAAGTTTGAATGCGCTTCTTTTATCTTTGTGTTAGCGACAAGGAACGTGCGTCATCGAGAGGCTCGTCGCTCACCTCGTGAAACGCGCCTTTGCCTATTCAATCCCTCCCTCCCCACGTCATCAATATGCGGCCTTGTTGACCGTCCTTACCGCTGTTGGCGCATGTGTCAGCGCATGTGTACGTGTGGGCGGTGGTTTGTGGGTAGCTCTGGTCCCCTTCTCTCCACGCACCACGGTGCCTCCTGCCCGTCACGTCATCTATCGGGTTCGACTCGTCGATTTCGGCTATCTTTTTTTGACTCGTTTTGTTTTCTCGGTTTCTCGTTCTCCACCCTGCAGCACCGGCACATTGGCGTTTCCGCTGACCTCTCCCACCTCTGTGGGTCACTCTTCCCTCTTCTTGACGCTGATGTAAGAGCATGCGCATTGGATGAGGAGCACGCTTGTGCTTGAGTGAACACGTGCGTGCATGTGCGTGTGTGTGTGTGCCCGTGTTGCGGGTGAGACTCTGCAGGTGAGTCAGGCAAAGAAGAGCGCGGTAAAAAGGAAGAAAACGTTGATTGATAATTCGTGGGGCTCCGCAGGTCTGCGCGAAGCGGCGCGCCTCCACGCCTGCGCCGATGTCGAAGGCGTGGCCTGCGTGTCTGCCTGCCTACGGACCACAAAAACGCATGCGCAAAAGAATAAAGGCGTAATGAGTCGAACGAAATCGAAAACAAGCGAAGAAACCTAGTTGAAGAACAGGGTCAACGATGCCCATGTAGCCTTGTGAGGTGGCGGAGGTGTGCGTCAGTCGTCCTCGGGTGGTGTACCACACAGCCATACGTCTGGTGTTGAGTCTCCATGACTGTCACACGCCAGCGCAGAGATGTATCAACTCGAAGGCAACCATGGAGATCAAGTGATGACGACACGGAGAAGACCAAACTGAGCATCGTCTTCTCCGCCTCCATCTTTCTTGTCTCTACTTGATCCCGTCTCCACGTCCCCACCTCGATGCACACACACACACACACACACATTCGAGCGCGCATACACCGTCGACAGGAGCCGTCTGTCATTGACGAACTCCGTGCGTGTGTGTACGTGTGATCGTGCTCTCGCTAGCGCTGGTGCTTCACTGTTTATATCCGGCCCTCCCCTCACTCCTCATCGCGTGCTTCCCTTGGTCATCCTCCCCTCTCCCCCACTCAGAGGAGAGCACTGCTGTTGCAGGTGAGCAGGAGAAAATAAAGACGAATTCGCTGAAGCTCGGACATAACACCGGCCGCTGCTCGTGCAGTGTTCCTACATATTTGGCGAATCTTGTGACGCGTATTACCATCAAGGATTCGCGCATCTTTTCAAGTCGCCTGTATCATCACCGCCTCTCGGTGTAGTTGTCTGCAAGACACGCTTAGCGTCCTATATCCCCCTTTCTCTTTTCTCGAGGTTCCACAGGCGGTGCTGTACTGCGGCACGGCGAGGTGCATACAGAGGCAAAAGACGTGTATTCGTTCTAGTCGACGGGACGCCAATCGGAGCACCTAGCTGGGCACTGTATACACGCACGCGTTCTCTTAAACAGCACTTCTGCGCACTGTCCCGCCTCTCCGTTTCGATTGCGTCACCACGAAGACGACACGCCGCCAACGCACGCTTCGAACGTCTTTTCCCGCATACTTCGCAGCAATACAAAACTCGACGACGCACAGACGAAGTATTTAACTAAAGGAAGACTGAGCAGAGCCGCCTCGTTCCCGCCGACGAGTGCGTGTGAGTGTGTGTGTGTGTCTTAGCCTGTACGTCGGTGTGCGCGCTCTTGCGGTCTGTGTTCGCTTGTGCACTTTTCTTTTCTTGTTTCTTGCGTGTGTGTATAGTGGCCACCCCTCTGGTGTAGCTGAGGACGTATCGACTCCTGTGTGAATGTCTGTTGTGAGCATCTTCTCCCCCTTCCCTTTTTCTTTGCTCTGGCTAACCCATCCCTATTTCTTGCTGTAAAAGTAACGGTCGTGTGTGTGCGTCGGCTTGCGTGCCTTCGCAAGTTTCGTATAGACGTGTCGTGTGAGTGCAAGGCATTCCTCGGCCTTGTGGTTGACGTAGTTCCTTCGCCCCCTTTGTTGCTTATATTTCTTTCATCGTGGTCTCTGCGCATGTGCGGCGCCTTCCTGCCGTATCCTCCTTCTCGACTACGACAGCTGCGGCCTGTGGTGTTACCGCTCTCCCCCCTTCGCGAATACCGCAAAGGCGGCCACGTTCACCACCACTGCGACTCGAGGTCCCAACACCACCTCTCTCCCCCATCCCCCTCCCTTCCCTTTTAGTGTGTGCATGTGCGTGCGTCTTCTTGTTCGTTTGAAACTCTCTCCCTCTCTCTCTATTGTTGTACAGCGCATCCCCCTCCCTGTTCTTCGTTAGTCTCCGTCTGCCTCCGAGCATAGACGCAGACAGAAGTGCGGATATTTGTGTATAACGGAGTCGCTTTGGTGTGTTCGCTGACGTGTCAGTGTGTCTGCGCGAATTCGTCGTTGCCTTCGCTCGTGTTGTGTTTTCAGTACGGCGTTTATGCTTGTTGTCACCATTGTTCCTCTTGTGGTTCAAGAGCGACGAAGCAACGCGAGGAGGCACGCCCGCACATCACAGTGCTATTCTCGGTGAGACGGCGTGTGTGAAGCGCTCCTCTCTCCCCGTCTGATTCCATTTCGGTTTTTCTTTTTGCTTATTTTTTCGTTTGGATTTCGAGTACGCGTGATTGCATATGGAAGCGTGTGCGTCGACCTCCCCCCCTCTCCTCCCACACATCGTCGTTTCACATTCTCCTCCTCAGGGCCACTACGTTGGATCTCCTGTTGGCTATTAGGCGTCTGAGCGCACACCCCTCCCCCTCGGAGGCCCGCCCTCCGTCTTTGCGCACTCGTTGTTTATTTTTGTGTCTCCCGCCGCGGCGGTCGTTCGCTCCACTTCCCTCTTCGTATCTTCTGCCTCGGCTCGCCGTCTGGAGACCTCCACGTACGTCGAGCAACACGAACGTGTCAAAGATCGACGCTTGCGCCGTCGACTTTACTTTCTTTCCTTGGGCCTCCGTTTAGGTGTACGGGCGCACTGCAGAGACACACTTGCAGACGCTCGCACGCGGACGCGCACCCCGGCAGACAAGGTCACCGCTGCAGGACGTCCGAAGAAGCCAGCGGACCTTTGCGTTCTGAATCATCTTCATCTCCCCTACTTCTGCTCTGTTTGTGACACCCCACCAATCTCGCCGCAGCAATGCTCCAAGAAACAATCAACGAGGAGCTGCCAATGGAGATGATGGAGGAGATGCCGTCCGCAGCACCACCGCGACGACCCCACCACCAGTCAGACCCGCTTTATGACTATCGGAGGGAGCACCTGGCGTTGCAAGAGCGGCTGGCGGAGATATGGGGACCGGAGGCCCCATACACGCCTGTGCCGGAGGAGACGTCGTCGTGGTTCAAGCGGTACTACTACGGGTGGGTGTACGAGACGGTGGTGCTCGCGTCAAAGGAGAAGCTGGAGCACGAGGCACTGCCCCCGCCGACGCGGGATGCGCGCGCGCACGACTGCGGGCTGCGGCTGTCGCGTGCTGTGCAGGCTGCGATGTACGAGCGTAACGCGTGGCACTGCATGGTTGGGGCGGAGGTCGTGAGCACGCTGGACGCTTCGAGTCGCGGCGTTCTGCGGTGGGTTGGGGTGCCGCAGCAGGGCGGGTACACGCGGATGATGGCTGGCGTGGAGTGGAGCGTGCCGCCGGCTCTGCGCACCGCTGCGAGGTCCGACGACAGCGGTGTGTCGCCGTTCTTCGACGGCGTTGCGCACGGCGAGCACCTGTTCACACCTGAGCAGAGTGGCATGTCGACGCTGGAGGAGACTACGACGCTGAGGTGGGACCTGACTGGCCGCGGCGGCGTGGTGGAGATTCCGACCCCGAAGCGCGTGCCTCTGACACAGCTCCTGGCGTTCAAGCTGCCCTACTACCTGTGGATGCAAGTGCCGTTTGTCCTTGTCAGCAGCATCTGCATCGTCGCGTTGCCGAGCATCCTGCAGGCGTTCGTCGCCTTCTTGGGCGATGACCCAAGCACGCAGACGTGGGGTCGCGGCCTTGGCCTTGTAGCGGGAATATTCCTCGTGCAGGCGTTGCAGAGCGTGTGCTCTCAGCGCTACAACTACATTTCTTTCCGCTGCGGCTTGCAGTACCGCTCCGTGCTGAGCTCGCTGATCTTCGAGAAGTGCATGATCATCTCCGGCAAGTCGCTCGCGCAGCCGGATATGAACGCGGGGCGCATCATCAACATGGTGAGCACCGATGTGGAGCAGGTATACTTTTTTATGCTCTTCTGCATGCTGTTGTGGAGCAGTCCGATCGTGCTTCTTCTCGCCATTGTGCAGCTCTGGCGGTTGGTCGGCTGGTGCGCCATCATGGCCATCATCTCCTTCCTCGCCACCATTCCGCTGAACACCTTCCTCATGGGCATCCAGATGCGGGCACGCCAGGACATCGCAAAGGCTGCCGACGCTCGAGTCAAGGCAACGAACGAGTTCTTCTCCGGCATCCGCGTCGCCAAGTTTATGACGTGGGAGCCTTGCTTCGTCGCGAGCATCGAGTCAAAGCGCGCGGTGGAGCTGTTCTTTCTCAAGAAGATTCAAAACGCGCGCGTGGCCACGTCGTTCGTGAGCAATGCCACACCCATGCTGATGATCGCCCTCGTCTTCACCGTGTACTACTGCACCGGTCACGAGCTGAGTTCCACTGTTGTCTTCCCCACCATTGCGCTGCTCGGCGTCCTCCGCCAACCTTTTCAGCACATTCCGTGGATGTTCACGATGGCGGTGCAGTATCTCATTTCCATTGGCCGCATTCGAAGGTTCCTCGAGTGCGACAACGCCACCTGCTCCACTGTGCAGGACATGGAGGAGTACGCGAGGGAGCAGAGCGAGCACAGCGCTGCCTGCCAGCTTGCCGCTGTGCTGGAGAACGTCGACGTGACTGCGTTTGTGCCCGTGAAACTGCCGTTTGCGCCGTGTTTGCACGTGCCGTTCGTTCCGCGCGTGCTGCGGATGCTGTGCTGCGGGCGCTGCCGGCCTGCGAAGCAGTACTCCGCGCCGGCGGCTGTGGCCGAGGATGTGTACGCGGTTTCGCAATCATCACCCTCCTCGCCGTCTTCGTCGCCATCTCCGCGCGGAGGCGGTAATCAGAAGGGTAATCCTGAGGCGGAGTGGTACGAGCTGGAGCCGAAGGTGCTGCTGCGCGACGTGTCTGTGAGTGTCCCGCGCGGAAAGCTGACGGTTGTGCTTGGCGCGACGGGGAGCGGGAAGTCGACGCTGCTGCAGTCGCTGCTGTCGCAGTTCGAGATCAGCGAGGGCCGCGTGTGGGCGGAGCGGAGCATCGCGTACGTGCCGCAGCAGGCGTGGATCATGAACGCGACGGTGCGCGGCAACATCCTGTTCTTCGACGAGGAGGACGCCGCGCGGCTCGCGGATGCCGTGTGCGTGAGCCAGCTGGAGGCGGACCTTGCGCAGCTTGGCGGGGGGCTGGAGACGGAGATCGGGGAGAAGGGCGTGAACCTGAGCGGCGGGCAGAAGGCGCGCGTGAGCCTTGCGCGCGCCGTGTACGCGAACCGCGACGTGTACCTGCTGGACGACCCCCTGTCCGCGCTGGACGCGCACGTTGGCCAGCGCATCGTGCAAGACGTTATCCTTGGGCGGCTGCGCGGCAAGACGCGCGTGCTTGCGACGCACCAGGTGCACGTTGTGCCGAGGGCAGACTACGTTGTGGCGCTGAGTGACGGGCGCGTGGAGTTCAGCGGAAGCAGCGCGGACTTTATGCGGACATCTCTCTACGCTGGAATGGCTGCCGGCGTCACGGAGACCAAGGAAGAGGGGGATGCGGAGAGGTCGGAGTCTGCGCTTGATGGGGAAGAGGAGGCAGAGGTGATGCTCGACAGGAGCGCCAGCAAAGACGAAGGGAAGGAGAACGGTGATGCGGCAGCCAGAGACTCTGCTGCCAGTTCCTTCGTCGTCGAGGAGGAGAAGGCGTCGGGTGTCGTTCCGTGGGGGACGTACATGGCGTACTTTCGCTATTGCGGCGGCGCGCATGTCGCGGCG